>NW_024426996.1:1446949-1478853 GCF_017311325.1 Ursus maritimus | reverse complement strand
TGGTTGAGAGGAAAGGGTAAGAGAAAGGGTGGAGAAATGAGGAAGAAGAGAAAATCTGGAAATCAGTTTTCTTAACTACAAAAGATTACAGGATTAGTATGGAAAACTTAGAACACAGACATACAAAAGGTAAACATATATAACCATTATTAGTATTTAAAAATAAATTTCTAATCTTTCCGTTAAATATATAAGTACAAAATAAACTTGGGATCATACTACATATGACATAATTTCATTTTTTTCCATTTAGCATAATTGAGACCAGTTTTTCAGTTCACTGAACCTTGCTCTATGACTTGATTTTTAATGGCAGCATAATATGCTAGTGCATGAATGAATATTTACTTGGTCAGTTCCTATTTTAGAAACTTTCCCCATTTTTAATATTATAAACAATGTTGTTGTAACTATCATTGCATGTAGCCTTCATTATTGTTTGCCTGGAATAAATTACAGATAAGCACTAGTTGGATCAAAAATTTAATATTTTTAAGGATTTAGATACATATTTTCAGATTACTCTTTAGGAAAGTTGCACCAATTTACACTGTCAGCTGATATAATAAGAACGCTATTCGCCCTGCATCCTCATGGAGTTTTTTTAAATGAACATATTTCACAAATTAATAAATTAAAAATATTCAAGGATAAAAAAATACTATCTAATATAACTTTTTTTGGTTCCTATTGAAGATGAATATTTCTTCCTAAAGGTAGTGACCTTTCTTCTCTTTATTTTTTTAAGTTGTCTAGTTTTATTTTTTGCCTATTTTTTTCAACAGGCATCTGCATCTTTTTTGTAATCATTTCTAAGAACTTTTTAAATCAAGAATATTGAAACTTCTGGGGCGCCTGGGTGGCGCAGTCATTACGCATCTGCCCTCGGCTCAGGGCGTGATCCCGGCATTCTGGGATCGAGCCCCACATCAGGCTCCTCGGCTAGGAGCCTGCTTCTTCCTCTCCCACTCCCCCTGCTTGTGTTCCTTCTCTCGCTGGCTGTCTCTGTCTAATAAATAAATAAAATCTTTAAAAAAAAAGAATATTGAAACTTCTTCATTCATATGAAATTTTTCCTATTATTTGTTTTACTTTTAGGATATTATTTTCTTTATATAAATTTCATTTTTATGTAACCATACTTACTATTTCCTATGGCTTCTGCCTTTGCTCTTATTCCTTCTCCATGCCAAGATGAAATATATTTGTATATTTTTTAAATCTTTTTTGTTGTTCCATATATTATATATAACTTTTTAATATCCCTGAAATTATTTTGGAGTATATTTTGAGACACAGTTCTAATTGTATTTTTCTCCCAAATAGTTTACATGTTGGCTCTATAGTTTCTGCTGAATAATATGTATTCTTTCCCCACTAATATAGTATTATAACTTTAGAGAAAGTGTAAGTCATTAGAAAGCAACTCCTATATGCAAGTATAACTCTTTTTGTTTGCTGGAATTCTGGAATAGCACGCGGAGGAAGTGTCCATGTTCCCATCCCAGTGTCATCTCCCCTCATGCCCTACAACATCATAGCCTGTAACGGTGATCTCAGATCCCCACAGCAAAAAATACCAACAATTCCTTCAACTCTTTTTCCTCCATGTATCTCAAATCGGTCAGCTTCTCTGCTGTCACCTTCTCCTATAAATCCCTGACATTTCTTGTGTAAACTACTAAAAATGCCTCGTAACTGATCTTACACCTCTAATTGTCTCTCTCTCTCCAAATAATTCTCTACGTAGCAGCCTATTGCAATATATATATATAAAATAAATCTACGTTTGTGTATGTATATGTATGTGTGTGTCTCAGAGAGTACCTCCTTCTAGAAGAAAAGGAACACATTTGAAAGGAAGTTATATCCCTTCATAATATCACCTAGGGAGAATCCCAGGGAGACCAGAGTGATGAGAGAAGCCCTGTGAAATAGGTTAGGTTTGGGGATGTAAAAGCGGCATGGCTACACAGAATACACATAGACATGCATGAACATATACACATATGTGTATGTAATTAACATGTTAAAATAATAAAACAAATAGGTATTAAAAATATGTAAACAAATAAGAACTATTTTAGATTTAAAAACCTTTTAATCTGGGCGCCTGGGTAGCTCAGTTGGTTAAGACTCTGCCTTCAGCTCAGGTCATGATTCTGGGGCTACCTGCTCAGAGGGGAGTCTGCTTCTCTCTCTGCCTCTCCCCCTCCCCCTCCTTGTGCTCTCTCTCTCTTTTTCTCTCTCAAATAAATAAATAAAATCTTAAAAAAATAAAAAAATAAAAACATTTCAATTATAGTAAAATATACATAACAATAAATTGAACAAGTCCTCCTTCTCCACTCCCCGACAGACTGAGAGAGATTATATCTTAAAGAAACCAGAAAGATCCCTCAGTTAGTGAAACCTGGGCAGCCACCTTGGCCTTTCTCCCCTGTTCCAGGAACTTTCTGCTAATCGCTGGTACAAAAAAATTCAACTCTTTCAAAGAGGAATTATATAAAGCGGTAAATCCAATGTCTATATGATGAAACTATGAACAATTAGTACGTAGAAAAACGTCCTGCATATGAAGAAAACATGTGAGAAGTATATTGCCTCAAGGTAGATGAAAATAATAATATAATTTTAATTTGAACAAGGAAATGTAAGGGGGTAATTGCAGCTAAGAAGACAGACCAGAAACAGTAATGCAAGAATTCAGTGGGAGCCACAGCCGACAAGGGGAACCAAGAACCAGAAAACTGGAGGGAAGCAGAAAGTGGCAGAATTCAGGAATGAAATAGATGTAGATGATAAAAGTATTTGAGGGATGAAGGCCAAATTACAAGGACATGAGAGCGAATAAACATCATAGAAAATGTAACAAGAATGAGATGAGTTAATGAGAAAAAGAAGCAAACAAAATGAGGCAGAATACAAAAAAGAGGTTTCAAAAGAAGAGAGAAATTTTACTCCTTAGGAGACAAACAAGAGATTATAAATATAATATATATATATATATATTTCAAATTCCTGAAGAAAACCAAGACATGGAACAGAACAAAGCTTTTCAAATTATCAATCAAAAAACATATCTAAAATAAAGGAAAAATGAGAATTTATATAAAGACACACTGTAGGAGAGCATAGGAACTGAGGAGAGTGGTGGCCACTAGGGATAAACTGGCAGAATGGGAAGGATAGGGACAGGGGTAGGAGCAAGATTTCTGTGCTCCCCTCTCTTCACATGGTTTTGATTTGGGAGTATTTGAATGTATCACCTATTACAAATATAATAAAAATTTTAAATGCCTGTCACATGGTAAGTCCTTTAGATTATAAGCTATTTTATAGGCTTCATGGTTTTTTGTTTGTTTTTTATTTTTATATGAGGAAAGTTCTTTCTAGGCTTGCTTGATCTCTATAAACCGAGTATGTAGTTGGTCTTGGGCACTTTCCTTCATTTACCTCGTGCTTGTTATAATTCACTCAGTTATTCACCAAATAGTTATTGCCTACTTTGTGCCAGTCATCATTGTAGCCATGGCTACATCAGTGAAAATATAAACAGACAAATCTTCCTGTTCACGGAGTTTATATTCTTATTTCAGGGAAGAGGAGAAAGAATCATATATATACCTAAATATATATATACGTGTAAAATGTATACTATGTTAGATGATGGCAAGTATTCTAGGAAAAAGTAAAACAAATAATAGTGTAGGGAGTGGGGGAGGTGTGAAGGTGCTTGCAATTTTGGACAAGGTCATCAGGAAAGTCGGCTGGCGGAAGAGATTCCTCTTTTATTGTAACCAGTAGGGCCCCTGGCCAGATTCCTGCTATTTTGTAGGTATTTAATTTAGATATTCTAGGCAGAAGGAGGAATTTCCTGGTTTTATTTTGAGCTTATTCTGATGAGAAATAAATTTTATATTTAAAATCTTCTTGTTTTGTGATTCTTTCCTTATCATAAATGGTGAATTAAAACAAACAAACCCCCAAACAAATACAGTTGTGATTTCTCAAGTCCTCCATTCCAGTCTTTTTTGTTCAAGGAGATAAGCACATATAAATGACTTTTAGTGCAAATGCATTACTGGGAAAACAGAATTGGGGCAGAAAGTTATTAGAAGACGGTTGGAAGAGCTCTAATTCTACAAGAAAGCAGTTCCTACAACCTAAGTTGGAGGCTTCTGTCCCTCTCGTGAGTAAAATGAATCTGTGTCGAAAATGTAGAAAATCTCCCACATGTGTTTTCTACACCTGCATTTCCTCGCCACAAGGGGATTCTTCTAATATTCTACTAATTCTGTTACTGACTTTGTAAAAACAAGTGGATTTTACAAATTGAGTTTCTGGTGCTTTTGGAATTTTGAATCTTAAAAAAAATACTTCCACAACTATTTCAATGAGAAGTTGAGGGCAGATGAATTAGGTATTGCTTACTTTCTGTCAAGAGAACCTAAAGCCTTCTTTATTCTTTATTTTTCTTTATAATTTAATTTAATTTTATTCAAAGTATTTCATGTATATAATTTGAAAAGTTAAATAGTTCTTTAAGGCTTATAATGAGAAATGAAAACCCTGGGCTCCATTCTGTCACAATCTTATTATTATACCCCAGTGGAAACCATTTTCAGTATTTTAGCTTTTTCTTTTTGTTTTTACCATTATATTTCTAAATAGCATGCTCAGATTGCTATTTTTTGACCTTTGAACTTCAGATGTCATACATAGAGTCCTATTGTGAAAGATGAGTAGATAGTTCTCTTATGTCTGTTACCATACCTCAAAGTTTTTTAGTTAAATTATTATTCAGTGTTTACATTATTATGACTTGTTAATATTATTTATAATTGATACATACATTATACATTGCTTTCCTTGGTCATCTGTTTTGTTGTTTTTTTCTTTTTTTTTTTTTTTGAGTTGATAAGTGATTCATTCTTTCTCTTGCCTTCTTTCTTCTACACACCTTTTATTAATCTACCTCCAGATTCTCACGAGAAAAGAAATCTTTTCTCAGAGAGTCCAAACAGGGATGCCTGAGTGGCTCAGTTGGTTCAGCCTATGCCTTTGGCTCAGGTCATGATCCTGGGGTCCTGGGATCGAGTCTTGCATAGGGCTCCTTGCTCAGTGGGGAGCCTGCCACTCCCCTGCTTGTGCTTTCTCTCTCTCTCTTTGACAAATAAATAAAATCTTTAAAACAGAAAAAAAGAGTCCAAACATATCAGCTGTATTTATTTTTTGAGACCTTGCTTCTGGGAGTCTTCCATACCCATCCCCCTTCAATTTCGTCTTTTGTTTACTGGCTCTGCAAAAGTGTGGTCCAGAGCCGCCCCTTCATGTTCATTGTGAAGATTTCCTAAGACTCTTTTGTCTGGACCCCCCATTTTTTGGATTTATTCCCTTGATTTGGCAAGGAACATCTTCCAGTAAAAAAGAAATAGATGACCGGAGTAAAATTGTTTCAGACTTTTCACCTCTGAAAAGTATCTTTACTTTATTCTCACACTTCAGTAATTGTTTGGCTGAGTGGAAAATTCTAGATTGGAAATCACTTCCCAAAAGATTTGTGAAGGCTTTGTTAACTTAGTTCATTGTCTTCTAGTTTCCAGTGTTGCTATTGAAGTGTCTGATGCTATTTTTAAAACATTTTATTTTGAAATAATTATAGATGCACAGAAAGCTGAAAAAAATTGTACAAAGTTCCATGTATGTATCCTTCCCTCAACTTACCCCAATATTGGAAAATTGATCTGTCTTAATGCGAACAATTATATAGCTATAGTATATTAAGTGAAACTATTTTCATTCCCATCTTTTGCAAATTACATTTTGTTTTCTTTCTAAAAGTTTTTGGACATACAAGTTTCTTTCTTCAGATATTCTGAAATTTTATAATAATGTGTGTTGGTATGAATTTTCTTTTTTCTACATTCAAAGTTCTGTGTATTCAATGGGTCTTTTCTACTTGGAAATTTTAGTAGCTTCTCATCGTTTCCTTTCCCCCACTTATATATTATCTGTTCTTTTTTTCTTGAATTCTATTGTACACATAAGAGACTTCTTGAAAAATGATCTACTTAAAAATGTTCCCCCCCACTTTCCATTTCTTTGCTTTTATAAGAGCTTTCCTCAAATTTAGCTTTTCACCTTTCTATTTAATTTTTGATTATCTTATAATAATTTATCTATTTATTTATTTATTAAGTAGGCTCCATGCTCAGCATGGAGCCCAACATGGAGCCTGAACTCACAATCCTGAGATCAAGAGTTGGATGCTTAACTGACTAAACCGCCCAGGTGCCCCTTTCTATAATATTTTAGATTTCCACAAATCTTTCTATCATCCTCTTCTTTCAAGAATATATTATCTTTTAAAAAAAATTCTCTGAGGATAGTAATTGTATTTATCTTGAAAATCTCTTTAGTTTCCAGCCTGCACTTCGTTTTCCCTGTTTCCATTTTCATATTAAAGGTTTTACTCACGTGCATAGGTGGACAGAGTGGACATATAGGGCTCTATTTTTTTTTAATAGAAATTCTATTAGACCCATTATCCTCTCTACCTGCTCCCTTAACTTCAGAGGCAGCTGAGGCCTCTGGTTCCTTGCAAATGTTAGAGAGTATCAGGACTTGTTTCTTGAATTCTCCTCCCAGAGGCACTTGGCTTTTTCATTTTCTTGTCTGATTCACTTGGTCTTCAGGTTCTAAAATTCTGTCATTTTCTTTGCTGTCATTTCTCATTAGTCTCATTACTTCTGTCCTTACAAGTTAATGCCTTAAACTGTTAAAATGGTGCCATTTTGAGAGAGTATGAAAGAAAAGAAGTATATTAAAATTGTGTGATTTACCTGGGAATTTCTACTATAATGATTAATAATTAATTATTGCAGATATACAGAAAGTGTTTGATTTTGTGTACACATGGTTATTACAAATCATCTCATTAAATTCTGTTGTAAAAATATTTAGGCAATTACCTCGTATTTCCTAGGTAGATAATGATTTTTCTCTTTTATAAGTTTGAAAAAAATTCTTATTTCACTCACTAGTGCTTATGAAATTATTTAAATACAACTTCAGCCAATTATTTTTAAACCTCACTTCACTGGCTAAATTTTTAAATTATTTAAAAATTATTTTAGCTAATTTCTTGGATTTTTCACAGTAGGTGGTAATTCAACTTTTTATTTGAAATTTTTTTTTTGTCTAACTTCGTTGGCTATCACTTTTAAAAAATATTAAAGTGTGAGCATTCTTTTAGTATTTCTCAACTCAATTTCTCATATGTAAGATTTGGTTATTATTTTTACATAGATATCCTGAATTGTGCTAATGAAACATTTTTCTATTTTAGTTTAATCCTGTTTTTTTGTAACATTAGAAAGTTTTTCAAATCCCAAAGTGGCATTTATTGTTTTAATCATGCGATTGTTCTTCTTTATTCAGTAAAGAGTTATTTAATAGATTCTATTCTTGAATAATATTTGTTTCTAAATTCCTTTATAATTAACCTTTCTAGATTGCTTTGTTAAGGTACATGAGTGCTGTTATTTCTTTTGTGTGGTTTATTTAAAAATTTAGTAAAGAGGTTACATTTTTTCACTAAATGCTCAGCTTACTTCCTTGAATTCTACACTTCTTTCTCATAAGTAAGTTTTAGATCACCTTGCAGTGTTTTGTTTTCTTTTGCCTCCCTCAGCACTGATGTATTTCTTGAGTTTTATGATACGAATAGCCCCTTTCCTATTTTCCAGTGCTGGTTCCTTTTATCTTATTTATATTTTCCTTTTTTTCATTTTGGTCCTAGAACAATTAAGTACAGTTGATTGTGTTTAAGTCCCATTTTATGCCAAAATTTGGGTATACAATCTTCTTATATTACATTTATTTCTGTAATTGGCCCCAAATCCTTAAGAGGAATGTAAGATATGGGTATATACATTTTGAAAAAGATAGAAAATTACACTGTACATTTGAGAAGCAATCATACCAAACTTAAGAATTGTAATAACTATATATTTTATAAGAAATTGGAAAATGGCAAATGATATTCATCTATTATCAATAGTCTGATAAATATACTCAAATTTCCATTTATTTTCTGAATAACAGGTCAATAATGATATATACAGTTTTTTAATAGTATAGTTCTTTATCTAGATAGTTTTTATCTTCACTCTAGTCCTATGTATAGGACTATAAAAATATTATCAGAAAATAGCAGAAAAGAACTTTTATGTTTTGAAAATATTATTCCTTTCTTGGAAGACTCTTACTCTATTCATATATCCTAATACTTTCTAATGCAAAAAGGACTATTTTCATTGAGGAAAAATTGTGGCCAGTCTACTGATTTTTTTCAAAGATACATTACAGCTGATTTGCTACCATTTCTTGGAGCTACCTCCTGCTTGAGGATATGGTGAATAATGGCAGAAAATTAGAGAATTTTGCAGTTTTGTTAAATACTTAATTTTCATTTTCTCCTTTAAATTGAAGGAATGATTACCGAGCAGCTATATGACATTTTTTATATTATCATTTCAAAACTGGTTAGAGAAATGTAAAAGATATGCATCAGACTCAGGTATTTATTTCTACTTGATATAGCCCTGGTATATGAACACACAGATAATCATCAATTGATGTGCAAGAATTGTAAGTTTATTGTAAATAATAAAAAGAAATTCTGTCCCTCATTAGTCATACAAAAATGTTCATGTTGCTGTGCTAGGAACCGGTGGACAGATCCAGAGCCCGACAATTGTACAATAGAACACATGTTCATGATTCATTCTGCTTTAGCCTACGGTAGGCTCTGGCTCTGGGCTCTCTTTATATTCTGTAAATAGCTCAAATGAGAAAATAGACAAGACTTAGGGAAGATAGAAAAAGGAAATACACAGGTCAGAAACTGCTTTGCTCTATTCCAGACCTCTTTAAATAGAAACATTCAGCATTCTTTTCTTTTCATTCCCTTCTTTCTTTTCTTTGCTTTTTTTTTTTTCTTTTTCATTTTGTGCTGATGCGTTTCCCTGATATGTAGGAATTAGGGCTGGCCTGGGGAACATAGAGGCAATGAGAAGAGTGGAAGTCAACGTAGTATTTCTGAGGTGGCTTTGGAAATCTTGGCATATTACAGAAGGCATAAGAGAGCCAGTGAGCACAAAATGCACTCCTGTATTTAGTGAAACTGTTATTGCCACAGAGCAGGATACTTCACCCACCCCAAATCTCATGTTCTCAAAGTACCAGTCTACCCTTATCAACTTAGAGTATACAATGTGATCAATAGTATGTTAAATTACTATGCTGTTCTCTGGATTAAAAAGATACATGTCTACCCAGTCTTTTCCAGCCTCCCATAAAACTAAAGAAAACATGGAAAAAGCTGATAACTCATTATAGAACTTAAAAACAAACAATAAGCAACTTATTGTTGGAAGCTATGCAAAGTCTTCCTTTCCTTACATGCAAATAGAACTGAAGTTAAGAAAACTCAATCAGGCTTAACATCCTAACACACTTAAATTTTGCCTTGCTTCTTAAAAAAAGCAGAAAAACAACTTATAACTTTCCCACTATGTCAATGGGCTTAGAAATTCAAGGTCAGAGCCAACCAAAAGAAAGTATCATTTTTCTCTACTCTGCGAAATATTTTTTGCCTCTGCCCCTTGTGTTTTTCCACCTTTCTTTTCTCTACTAACACTGACACCATCCAGAGAAAGTGACTTTCAGAAAACCACAGGGTAGGAAATAGAGACTAATGTAGTAGGGTATGTTCCCAGCAAAATCAGTGAAAATAAATCTATACTTACACTCATCTTGGGAAACATTAAAACAAGAAAGATAAAGAAAAACACTATAAAATTTCTAAGTAAACAAAAACAAACAAAGTTACCTACAGAGGAATAAAACTGAAGCTAGTTTCTTTTCTTCTAACAAACAGCAGTAGACAGTTGTGGCAGAGAATTTACTGCCCAACAAATATCTATGTTCTTCTGTATGTTCCCTAATCCTTTTGTAATTAGGCACAGGCATGTAATTGGGCTCTGAGTAAAAGTGGCAAAAGTCCCTTCTGTGTTGAAAATTTTACGAGCTTGGTTTCATCCCACAAAGGGTTCAGTAGGCCCATAGATCCAGCCTATGGAGATCTTCTCAGATTCTGAATGGAGAGTTGGAATAAACATTTTTGGCCACTGAAAAATCTCTATGCTTCCACCGTATGTTTGGAGTAAGAGCTATTATGATAGGAAGATGGGACAAGAGAAAGACCTGGACCTGCCCCTTACCTCCAAAACAGTAAAACAAAAGGTTATCATATTCCTTGGTGTCCTTTTTATGGCTTTTTTGCAAGTCAGACTTTAGGTAGAAAGTGAGAGCAGAAGCTTCAAGGCCTCTTGAGGCATGGAATTAGAAGTCTCACAGCATCACTTTTGTAGCATTTTGCTGGTCAGAGCAAATTATGAGGCCAGTTCAGATTCAAGGAGGGGGAGAAATATATGCTATTTCATATAAAGAATGGCAAGATCCCATTGCCAAGAAGTGTCATATAGGGATATGAGGAATTATTGCATCCATGTTTACAAGAAATCTACCCTATCACAGGAATTGGAAAGATGATGAGATTTTATTTTCACCTGACATGAATAGAAGTGTACCTTCACTGTTAAGTCTTCTCAAATCTCTTTACTCACATAGTCTAGTGGAATGTTGATTGTTGGGAAGAGCCGTCTTTCAACTCCCACTCACCATGCAAGAATGGGCCTTGGGCTTGGAACACTTCTTTACCAAGAGACAAATAATCCACACAGCCTGTACTAGGCTTATCACCTTGTGTGGGAATCTCTTTCCCTGTTTCAGGATCAAATAATACTCTTTTTTTTTTTAATTTATTTGACAGAGAGATAGAGAGAGCACAAGGAGGCAGAGCAGCAGGCTTAGGGAGAGGGAGACACAGGCTCTCCGCTGAGCAGGGAGCCCGGTGTGAGACTCGATCCCAGGATGCTGGGATCATGACCTGAGCCAAAGGCAGCCACTTAACCGACTGAGCCACCCAGGCACCCCCAAATAATACTCTTTCGTCTATGTTTAATGTATGTGAGACATGGCACTTGGCCCATCCCACTGTTATATCTTTCCTCTGCAGAGAGGAGACAAAGTCTTTCTACTATGGTACAAGAGGGCTACAGTAGGCAAATTGCTCTGTATCAGCCATAGGAAAAGACCTAAAGCCAAAAGGAGAATGACAGCCACTATAGAAAGCTCATCTTTCTCTGTCTGTTCTCTATAAATTGTTCCATTGTTCCACCCAGTGCTTGACTGCACTGTGTTCTTGGTGACTCTGATACCAAGATGCAATGCGCAGAAGGGTTTAGAATTCTCTCCTGGAGTTGGTAACTGATGCATGGTAATCTGATCATCAACACTGATCATCTGAACATCTTTTAGAATATAATGTTATGGAGCACTGTATTGATGACATCATGAAGATTGCACTGTTGAGAAATAACAAAGTGTACTAGATTCCTCAGATGGATACATATGGGCTAGGATTTGAGAAATAAATCCTATTCAGGGACCTGTCAGGTCAGTAAATTTTGAAAGTGTAAAGGTCTTAGGCATATTGTGATATCTCTTCCCAAATGGAAGGGAAGATGTTCTTTTCACTGCCTACCATTAACAAAGCACTATAGTGCTTGTCAGACTCCTCTGGAGGGCTTTTGGGAGTGATGCTCTGATCCATTTATTCAGTAACCCATAACTCTGCATGATTTGAGTGAGAACAAAGCAGAAGAAGACTACAACAGGATTAGGCTATTGCAAGCTTCCCTGTCATCCATCAATTTCAATGGTGTTCCAAGTATCAATAATAAATAAGGATTACATATAAAACCTCTGTTAATCTATGTTAAAAGATGGATGGAGAGTTTCCTAGGACTTGAAGGAAAAGTCTTCTGCTGATAATAACTTCATTTTGAGAGGCAATTCCTGACTTTTTGAAACCTGGTATAGACTGAGTGTTAGATCATTGGACACCAAGACAAAATGTAAGCTGAGATGTCCACCATGCATTAGGTATTATTAGATTTATCTCTAAGATTATGAAGGATCAATCACTATGATTTATTGAGTGATTGGGTCTAGAGTATTATGGTCTATATTAGACTTGAAGATATTGAAGGAACAAGAAAACTGCATGGATATGTGGCTCAAGCTCTCATGACTCCTATTCATGCTGCTTTGTCATGATTCTTTCTACCCACACCGATAGCTTCATGGAGACTTTCTTGTGAATAGTTAACACATAAAGAAAAAAACACCTCCAGCCTGCCTTGTTTTTAAAGAGTTCTGCAGGCTAAGCTGGCACCAACTGGGAGTGATGTATCGCTACCTTACATGCCCAATCAGAGGTGATGGCCTAGAGAAGGAGAAAAAGAGGCAATATATATAATTTCCCATTTTGCTTGGAAGGAGGCATGGCCTGAAGATCTTACTCATGGGTGGCACCTAATGGCTTGGCTTACTGGTCAGAAACATGGAAAAAACAGGACTGAGTGATTGATGGTGGCGGGGGGGGGGGGCTGGAGAAGATGTATGTAGATGGACTTCTTGTAATATGTACAGAGTGGGATGCTATTGTGTCTCATGTGATTTCTCATAAAAACATAGCCACTGTAGAGGAGGCTTTCAAAAATCATTAAACTGGCTGGCTCATCTTATGAATGCTGGCTTCTTTCCCCAGACATCTAATAACTATCCGCAAAGTGGCTATGGTGACAGGGATGAAAACTTTACATGGATTCACAACGTGGCTTTCTCTTCACCAAGGGTGATAAGCCTAAGGCTCCTGCTGCCTGCCCTACTTACCAAAAGCAGAGGCCAATTCTAGGGATCTTATATGGCTCCATTTCCCAGGAAAATCAGTTAACCTTCTAGTGGTAGGTTAATTACACTGCCTCTTTCCATTATGGAGAAGGCAGTGATTTGTCCTCACTGGAATAGATACTTATTCTGGATTTGGGTATTTCTTCCTTACTCACAATAGTATTACTGAAAGCAACAACAACTGAGAATTTAGAGAAAGCCTTTTGTCTGGTGCCACGCTGGACGTAGAGCCTGTTTGACTCTCTCTCTTTTTGTCTCCATCTGCACCCCCCACCCCCAGCTCTCTCTCTCTCTCTCTCTCAAAAAGAAAAAGCATTTAGTAGTTCTCAGCAATCACAAGGTAATTATACCTGTCTAATACAGTTCTGTTCTCAGCAATACCTGGCAGTTCCTGGTCTAGAGGCCTTCTACTTTACCCTCTCCTGAGGCTAACCCTTCAGTGTTTACTGGAGGCCTGGCAGGAGTTTAAAAGGTGGGCGGAAGGGAGAAGCCAGAGCATTTCCTGGGTATGGGAGTAGTTGCCTAATGCATGAAGTGAAGGAAAAGATTTTCAAGGCCACCTGTTGTTTCCTACCCTGACTTTTAAACAATCCTCCACTTTAACTCCACCTTTGGCCTCACCTCTTGAGCTACATTCAGCTGCTATTCTGAAGCCTTTCAGGGCTTTTGCAGCATAAATAATGATGCTTTTCTATTTCCCCCACTGCTTATTTAGGATTCAGTTGATTTAGGATTACTGTATCAATTACAGTAATGTCCATGGCTTTCTAGCTTCCAAAGCGTTGATGCTAGTCTCCTCTCCTAATCCTGTTGCCCTGGTGAGTTACATCTTTTCTCTCTCTCCTTTTTATCTCTTCACTATCCTAACTTCACTATTATTTACTTAATGTTGTGAGGGGTGAAATGGAGAGTACAACAATAGGAATTCAATGGTAATTCATGAGTTCAGGTGGCCATCTTTAGCCAGAAGAACACTGTTTTACTATTGAGTTGTTCTTTCTTTATGTTTCTGACTTCTACTTTTTAAAAAAGATTTATTTACTTATTTTTTGAGAGAGAGAGTGTAAGCGGGGCGTAGGGGCAAATGGAGAGGGAGAGAGAATCTCAAGCAAACTCCCTCTGAGCGTGGACCCCAACGCAGGGTTCCATCTCACCACCCTGAGATCATGACTTGAGCCAAAATCAAGAGTTGGACACAACCTACTGAGCCACCCAGGCACCCCTGTTTTTGACTTTAAAAAACTCTCTGTAGATTCTGAATATTAATCTTTTG
Organism: Ursus maritimus; assembly: GCF_017311325.1. Classification (NCBI taxonomy): domain Eukaryota; kingdom Metazoa; phylum Chordata; class Mammalia; order Carnivora; family Ursidae; genus Ursus; species Ursus maritimus. The sequence goes on along the minus strand of NW_024426996.1, from coordinate 1,464,695 downwards.
TCTAGTATAAATGGCTAGCTATAATTCAGACATTCTATAATTAAAGAAGGGAGGAATGGAAATTAGTGGACAACTAGCTGTCACTGCCAGAGTCTACTCCCCTTGATTCCCACATATCCAGCCACACCCTGCTTTCCACACCTAGAACACATTCAAGTCTCCAGAGTAAAGAACCCAAAGTCCTACGTGTTGATTGTGTCCAGATCAAAGTATTGCTATTTGTGACCCTGTGACTTATGACCTAACTAATGTGTTATCTGTGGCCCTTCTAATACCTAACATACAATGGTGAGTTTGAACTAGTTAACTGAAAATAATTCTTCTATGGAAGAGGAAGAGCAGGAAGCACCTAGCAGTCCCTGCACCATAGCCATAAAGAAATCTTGCTGGGAAGGACCTGCATTGACTCCCTGCTCTGATCATGGAGAAATTTCCTCCTTTGGACATTGATTGTCCGCCCTGGGCAGAACTCTCTAGCCCATTATTCTGTGTGGCCTTTGGATGTGCCCTCTGAGGGCAAACATTGCTCCATTATCTTTTGTAGCTATATCAGAAGTAGTACTGGAAGCCGAACAGCTGTCACCACCTGCTTCCTGCTGATTTGGTTTGGCTCTAGGGGATTATTTCGGAAGATAAACGTCACATGTTTTTGAGGGTCAAGCATATGATTTTTTTTGGTAATATAATTGCCTTTCTGACTTAGTAAGGTCCTGGTTTTTATGTTCAAAGATGTTCTTTAGGAAAATTGTTAAGACTTCCAACTTTTCTCTTTTATTATATTGCCTCTTGCTGGTCTTTCATTTTCCACTTGTTTTATTTGGACCACCTTGATGCCATGAGCAAACTTAGGCTTTGATGGCCATACAACACTCTCAAATTGATTTTTAGTGCAGGTTGCCTCCACTGCCTCTCATTGTTTGATAAAAACTCCTAATTTGAGGTTTTGAAGCCTGATACTTTTTCTCCAACTACATTTGTTTTCCTTCAGAGTGATCTCTTATAATTGGCCTGAGTAGAAATTTGTTGAAAGTAGTAAGGAGCTTCCAACACATACCAATAAGTTCTGCTAAAATTACAGAATTCTGTGGACATATTCCACCTTTCAACCTATAGAAGATGACAATAAGTTTATCAAAACACAATATATATATCATCTTTCCAGCATGCAATATCTTTGCCATCACTACTTACTAATTAATAGCTAATCCAATGCTTTTGGGCTTGCATTTTGACATCACTATACTTTCAGGTATTTATTTTGTGGTACTTGAAGTAAAGGCTAAGTAGCTATAACTAAGACAACCTAAAATCTAGTGGTTTATACATATGACTTGAGGGTGGCAGAGCTGAAGATAGCTGAACTGCTTACCTCTGGACTATGCAACTCTGTGTCCAAAGTTTTCATCTTCTCCCAGGCAGTGGAGTACGTTAACATTGAAAGGCTGATCAGTATGGGGCACATATCTTTTCTATATTCATTCCATAGGCCAGAACTTAGTTAAATGTCCTCATCAACTTACAGTGAAGACTTTGGAAATGTCGAGTCTAGATGGACATTCACCTACCCAGTAAACATAAGCCATCATTAAAAAAAGCGTGTATGGGTATTTTTGACAATTAGTCTCTGCCAATTGGAGGCTCAGCCATTTGCAAATCACCAATGACCTTCTTCTACCCTTCTTACTCATCTGTCTTTTGGAGAGCAACATCAGTGATTAATGATTTAGCGATGAAGAACTGGACATGCACACTTCTGCCTCTTCCTTTCCCCTTTTCATTAGTGCCCTTTCTGTAAAAATAATGTGTGCTCAATTGCTCCCGGATCGCTGATCAGCTTAGTGGTAAAGAATCTGCCTTTGCAAGGTAGGCCTGAAATGATGTCTAATGATACCAGTGTGATTTGGTATGCGTGTCTATTAATGGGATTCATTAGACTACATGTCCACAGAAAAAGGCCATTTTCCTTAATATCAGTTTTGATCATTTAGTCTCCATTTGTCTGACTCTTTTCTTATTTCTGAATTGGTTCAGAACATGGATAGAGAAGAAAGTTGGTATTAACTGGGCAGTCTTGAACCTTACTGAACAAGTTGGTCCAAAGAGAGCAGAACTATAATGTTCTTCCCAAACAACTACAACAACAAAAATATATTGATCCATATAATTAAATTATTATTATTATTATTATTATTTTAGGAGACTGTACTTATCTTTCAATGTATAATTGCTTTCTTGTTTTTGCTTCCTTTTAAAACTTGAATTCTATTTTGTTTTATGGTCATAACTGCACTCTTGCTTTCTTTATCTTAGAATTTTCATGGTATATTCAATCATTCTTTGTCATGTTGTTTTAAATAAACCTCTTATAAATTATATAAAAATGAACTTCTACCAATCTGACATATGCTTATTGACTTACTGAAAATTATTGTCATATTTTTATTTTACTTTTACCTGATTTCTTTTTTTACTCCTGTATTATTATTTGTTGGGTTTATAAGTTTTTTATTCCAACCTTGGGGATTTATAGGTTTGTACTTTATTTCTATTCCAAAAGTTAGCTTAAAATTTTCAACATTTTTATTGTATCACACACCTATAAAAAATGCACATATCATATTTTACTGCACAATAAATTTTTATGAAGTACATTACTACTTATAGCTGTATAATCAGGATATACATCAAGAAGCAGAATATTATCCCAGAAAACTTCTTCATACCCCATTACAGTTGCTATCCACCCCCACCCCACACCCAATATATGACTGTCCTGACTTCTACCTCCTCCATGTTTGTTTGTTTTCTGACTTAATGCCTTCTTTCTTTTTGTTGCACAGTCTCTCACGGGTAAACATTTTCCTGATCTTTGTGGGCATATATTTATATTCATTCTGGTTTTAAGTACCATTTCCTTGTTACATGGAAGACATTTACATGGATTACATTAAATGAGGTTTAGAATCTATTTCATATGTTCATTGACCATGGAATTTTGTTTGTGAAAAACCTATTTATGTCTTTGCCCATTTTTCTGTCAGATTTTGTCATTTCCTCATTGACTCATTTGATGTTCTTTATATATTTTAGATATCGATTTTTTTTTTGGTTATATGTATTGGACATATTTTCTTTCAGTTATTTCCTTTTTCATCTATTTATGCTGTCTTGATGAGCAAAAATTCTTAAATTTAATATGGTTGAATTTCTCAGTCTTCCCCTATATGACTTCTGCTTTGTTATAGATAGAATTGTGTCTCCCAAACCCCCCCAAATTCATATGTTGGAGCCCTATTCCTTAATGTGATGGTTTTTTAAGATGGAGCCTTTGGTAGGTAATTAGGTTTAGATGAGTTACAAGGATGGAGCCCTCATGATGGGATTAGTGCCTTTATAAAAGGAAACACCAAACAGCTAATTCTTTCTCTCTCCCTCTCTGTTTCTCTCTTTTTGCCCTGTGAGGCCCCAGAAGAGGGTGGCTGTTTGGAAGCCAGGAAAAGAGCATTCACCAGAACCTGACAATGTTGGCCCCCCAGTCTTGGACTTTCAACCTCCAGAACTGTGAAAAAAATTAGTTTCTGTTGTTTAAGCTACTGAGTATATGGTATTTTGTTGTGGAAGCCCACAAAGATAAATACAACTTCTTCAGTCTTGTTAAAGAAAGTAGTTCATATCCAGGGGCACCTGGGTGTCTCAGTTGGTTAAACGTCCGCCTTCTGTTCAGGTCATCATCCCAGGGTCCTGGGATTGACACCCTACATTGGGCTCCCTGCTCAGTGGAGAGCCTGCTTCCCCTCTCCCTCTGCCTGCCGCTCTGCCTGCTTGTGCTATCTCCCTGTCAAATAAATAAATAAAATCTTTTAAAAAATAGTTTTTCATATCCCATATTCATACAGATAACCACCTATATTTTGTTCTATATATTATGGATTTTTTTTTCATCTAAATTAAGCTGGAGAAATCTAGGAGTTTCAAGCTTTCTGGGATTATAGCAGCACCCTATATTGGAATCACCTGAAACTTCCTACTATAATCTACATATACTAAAAATAGATCAAATTAAAACTCTCACAACTTCTATAGTGTAACTGGGAGACTGAGACAAATATAAACTTCAATTTTCATGTAATTAGGGAAAAACACACAAGACAAAGTTGTTGCCAGAACCCCTAATACTGCATAGAACCCAGATAAAATTTCACAGAAAATTATGAAGTACAGAGGTATATTAGGAGTGGCAGAGGCCAGAAAACATCAATATAGGAGTTTACCTTCAGAAGGTAAGAGTTCCATCCTAAGGAAACTGCTGAGAAAAATGTATGCTGGGTTAGTTCAGAGGACTCAAAAATGAAGGAGTTGAATGGAACAGGCTTCTAAGTGTATGGGACTGGAATCTGCAGTCCAAGGAAGGAATCAAATCTTGGGTAGAAAGAGAAACAACCTAGAAATTGGAGGTGTCCTTTGAAAGCAACAACCAGTGATTAAAAAAGTAAGTAGCCTTTCTAGAATATGATTGGAATGAAGAACCAGAGAAAGGCTGGCCACAAAACAAAAACAACAACAACAACAAAAAAAAAAACAAAAAACAAACAAACAAAAAACAAACAAACAAAAACAAAAACAAAAACAAAAAACCAAAAAAAAACCCACCATGTAATATAACAACTCCCCTTAGTTGTAGCAACAGAAGAGGAAACCCTCAAGGTGAGAAATCAGAAAAGCCACTTCAATCACCCACTGTACTTAATTCCATAGAATCCCCTTTCTAACTAAAATACCAGAAATATCCAACATCTTTAAAAATAAAAACAAAAAGCCAGAACTAACGTGCAAATCCTACAGAGATACTATAAGAAAACAGCAGATAATGAAATTTGAAATTGTTCCGCAAATAAAAGTACATGAGAGGGGCACCTGGGTAGCTCAGTGATTAAGCTTCTGCCCTTGGCACAGGTCATGATCCCAGGATCCTGGGATCGAGCCCCACATCAGGCTTCCTGCTCAGCAGAAAGCCTGCTTCTCCTTCTCCCACTCCCTCTGCTTGTGTCCCCTCTCTCCCTGTCTCTCTCTCTGTCAAATAAATAAAATCTTTAAGAAAAAAAAAGGACATGAGAGAAATGCTGACACAAAGTACAAGAGAAGTAAAACAAAAATAAGACATAGAAATAAAAATGTAACATTCAAAAATACAGGAAACCATTATGAAGGAGAAATGCAAAAAATCAGAAGAACGGCTGAAATAGCAAGAAGATGTAAAAGAATATCTGAGAGAACTAGAAAAAAATTTCCAGAAAGGACAAAATCATCTCAGAAATTAAGATAAATTTTTGACACACAAATATGAATGAATATAACTATATAATAAAGAGGCATAGATATGAGGAAGGTCAAGAAAACTATACAGATATATGGAAAGAGACCAAAAAAATCTGAGAAAAATAGACAGGTATAGAAGAAAGGTAAAGTAAATCTAATAAACATGTGAAGGAATACCCTAAAGAAGAAAAAAATAGAGCAGAACTAATATTTCAAAATGTAATTCAAGAGAATTCTCTAGAAATTACAGAAGACTGAATCTACATGTTGAATTTTCAACCTGGAGCATATCCTAGCATTAATTAAACACTAAAGATAAATTTCTCTGGGTTTCTGACAAAAGGACCTTTTAGCAGCAATATTTTATCAGAAAACAGTATAGCAACATTTTTAAGATGTGCAAGGAAATAATGAGCTAATAATACCTAGCCAAACTATTCTTCGAGGTTCAAGACTAGAGAAAAACTATTTTGAACATGCAGAATCTAAGGAAGTATTACACCAGTGAGCTTTTCCTGAGAAATCTGCTGGGAAAAAAAATTGTATTGAACACTAAATATAATTAACGGTCTAAAACAATTACTAGCATAAGGGGTGAAAATTGTGTCAGTATTAATTGTTAGGATGTTGTAGAAATAAGGACTTCTGAAGAAAAGAGAGAGGAAAATTTAGATGATGGCTACAGTGTTGATTAATTTTATGTGCCAGCTTGGCTGGGCCAGGGGGTGCACAGATATTTGGTCAAACATTACTCTGGATGTTTCTGTGAAGGTGTTTTTTTCGATGAGATTAACATTTAAATTGATAGACTTGAAGGAAAGACTCTATAATGACGGTGGACCTCATCCAATGAGTTCAAAGTCTTAACAGAACAAAGACTAACCTCCCCTAAGCAAGAGAAGTTATTCTGCCAGTGGACTGCCTTTGGACTCAAATTGCCAACTCTCCGCATCTCTACGCTTCTGGCCTTCCCCACCATATTTTGGACTCACCAAGTCTCCACAAGTGCATGAGCGAATTCCTTAAAATCTTTTTATCTTTCTCTCCCATATCTTGTTGGTTCTGTGTCCTTGGAGAACCATGACTAATACAGGGATATAGATGGTCATTTTACTATTTTTTAAAAAAATTTTAAGTTTGGACATTTTAATAATAAAATATTTTTAAAATTCACAGTTTTAAGGTATCTGCTATCTTTGTTACTGAATAAACCATCTTTTTCCCATTGATTTACAGTGGCAGCTTGCTTCATAAACCAAGTTTATGTATGTTTTCATGACTCTTTCTTTTCCTAGGCTCTTTATTCTATCCTTTGATTTATTCATTTGCTCTGTTCCAATATTACACTGTCTTATGCAACAAAATTTGAAAATGAGCCCTGATATCTGGAAAGAGAAGCCTCTTCAGATTACTTTTCCTTTTCTAAATAAGCCGTTTGGTTATTCTTGGATGTTTGCTCTTCAACATTAATTTTAATATTTCATTTTCAAGTTTTGTATAAACTCTGTTGAAATTTTAACTGTATTTTTAGGTCAATTTGGAAAGAGCTGACATCTTTAAGATGTCCACTTTCAATCCTCGTGTATGTCATACATTGCATTTTTATAGGGCCTTTTTAAAGTGCTTTAATAAAGTTTTAAAATTTTCTTTATGACAAGCATGAACATGTTTTTGATAGATTTACTTTCTATTTTTATTTTGTGTTATTTTAAATATGTCATCTTTTAAACATGGTACTTTCTGAATGATTTTTTAGAAGTTATATAAAAATGTAATTGGATTGTGTATATTGATTTAATATCTAGGCAACTTATTAATCCCTCTTTTTTATTCTAACATTTCCTTAGGTTTCTTTTAGGGTTTTACACCACTGGTTATATCTTTTGAAAATAATAACACTTTTCTTTGTAATTTTTATACTTTTCTTCTGTTTTTCTTTTTCTGGCCAGGACCTCCAGTACCATCATGAAGAGTAGTGATACACTTAATGCATTCCTAATATTAAATAAAGGCTTTGCTATTAAAAATGTTATTAATTATGATTTTTATAGATGTTTTAGAAGTTTTTTCCCCTAATTCCTTGTTTACTCAGAGTTTTTATATATATGTTGCATTTCATCAAAACTCTTTTCTTGTGTCTGTTGAGCTTGCCAAGTTTGTCTCTTCTAATTTGCTAATATGTGAATCAAATTAATTGATTTTTCTAATATTAAGCTACTGTTAAATTCTTGGATAAATCTCGTGATATATTTTCTTTTATAGTGTTTGATTTGGTTTATAATATTTTGGTTAGAATTTTTATATCTATATTCACCAAAGTCAACTGCCTTGTTGTATTTGCCTTTTCAATTTGGGATATCAGTAAAAAAGAGTTGAGGTATTTTCCTTTTTTTCTAGTTTCTGGGAAAATTTTCTTAAGGTTGGGATTATCTGTTCCTGAAATATTTGGTATAATTTCTTTTTTAAACTTGTCTAGGCCTGGTGTTTTCTTTGTGAAAACATTTCAATTACTCATTCAGTTTTTTAACATGGTTACTAACCAATTCTGATTTTGTACCTATTCCCTAGTCAGCTTAAACATTTACTTTTGTTGATGGGACGAATGGAATGTTTTAACTGGGTACAAAACTAAGCAAAACTGCAGTTTTAAGATTCAGGATATTGATTTCTCATGATGAGAGTACTATTGGAAGGGAACATGGAGAGAATTCTCTAGTGTAGATAATGTTCTGTTTTTTGATTTGGGTGCTGGTTACAAAGCTTATGCAATCCGTGGAAATTCATTGAGCTGCACACTTATGAGCTGTGCACTTTTATGTTTACATGTTACACTTAATTATACATTTTAAAAAACATTTAATTTGACAGCGTAGTCAAAGAAAAATAAATTACAAAGTGAGATTGGTTTCAAGATATCTAAGAATTATTAATTGATAAGATTTGTATTATTATAACATCACTTTAATAGGAAAAATAATAATGTTATTTTAATATATGCTAAAGGCATTAGTTAAAATTAAAGAGAGTTTCCTAATAAAGTCAGAAAAGTAGAAGAATATTTCTTTAACATGATAAAGAAAGTCTATAGAAGAACAGATTTGACTACATAAAAATAAAAAATTCTTTTCATAATAAGTAAATTAAAGGACAAGTGATAATTTATGAAAAATACCTGCTGCTTAATGTCAGATAATGGATCAATATCGTAATGATAACAGACCTTTTACAAGTCAAAAATAAAAAGTTGGTGTGCCTAAGCAATTTACAAGAGAAAAAAATTAATATTTTCTCATAAGTTTATCATCTTTTACAATTTTTACTTTTATATTTTATATTGTTTTGATCAAAGAATTTAAGTTTTAAAATGGAGCCTATTAAAATGTATCATGTGTGGGAAATACCATTCTTATGGACTTTCTGTGGGAATGTAAATTGACATAAAACTTTTTAGAGGGCAATTTGGCAATACATTGAATGTCTAAAAAGTGATGTATTTCTGACTTAGCAACTCTATGAATGAAGCCTAAGTAAGTAATCATTAATGTTTAGAGACATCTGTCAATTGCTTTGTTATATTATCTTTATAATAGCAAATATTTGGGCTCCAACTATATGTCAACAATATGGGATTGATAGTCATTCATTTAGAATCATACATTGGACAGCTACATAATAAGATTATGTTATTGATGAGTGCTGAATGAGATGAAGTAAATTTTCTATTCTGTTAAGTGAAAGAACAGGTTACAATTATATATGTATATGTATGCACACACATATAAATGGATATAACCTATGCAATGTATATATGGATATATATCCATGTGCATATATACTCATCAAAGTTTTAACAGTGGTGGTGTTATCAGAGTGAGAGAATTACAGGCTATGACTTCTACTTATCTGTAACTTCTATATTGCCTAAAATGAATATGTATTTTTATTTATAATGAAAGGAAACATAAAAGATAGTACATACATACTGTAAGAAATTATTTTGAAATTTGTAGAAAATAACAAGGGGTAAAACCCACTTCTTGTATTTTTGTTTTGAACACATCAGTCACAGGGCCACCATTTCCAGCATCTTTCTCTACCTGACAGCGCACCTCACTTCCATAGCTCAGTCAAGCAGCACTGTTTCTTTTGCACATGAACAGGCATTGGCTGGACTGGAGATGTACCTGATTCAAACGTGCTCAATGCCCAACGTGTGCTTGCGAGAATCCCTAACTTGTCAAGCAAGGGACAAAGGGCTTTTCCTAACTTAGGAGCTGGTGCTTCGATATCCCAATTATTCTAGTTCTCTGTGGAATATATATGGAATGTGGTAGATTAATGGCCTTTTTTTTTCATGTTGAGAAGACAGATCATACACTCAACAGGAAGCAGCGAGGCCCCCTGCACCCCCACCAAAAAAAAAAAAAAAAGATTACATGGAAAGGGAGGTTGGGAAGAAGAGAGAGGAAGAGAGGGAGAGGCTTGAGTTCGTCCCCAGCAGTGACTTGCCCTGACAGTTTGCCAATTTTAATTTACACATATCCTCAAGGTAGCCTATGTAAGTCTTCCACTCTTACTGCCAAAAAATGTCACGTGTTTACCTTCAGTTATGGGAAGGAAAGTTGATTGATACAGTCACTCCCTGGATACGCATTTACTCTACTCCTATTTAGGCACATGTTACTAAGAGCTACTGGAGTGCAGAATAGCAGAGGAGATTGTCTTTTAGACTTTTTTGATGTATATTTTCTACTCTGTATGGGTGTGTGGGGTGGTCACCTAACTATTTCACTCAAGTAGAAGTTATATCTTGAGGTGTAGAAAACAAGGGAATTGAGAGTTTCTATAATTGCCTCATTCTATGTTTTTACCCCTCTTCCAAACAAACCAGCTAAGATTAGAAGCAACCCTGAAAAAAATACACATTGAATGCAATAAATAGATTATAACGAGAGTGCTAAACAAAAATGTATTAACACTATTAGAAAATTTCCTTAACACTTGAAAACAGGTAAAAAGATTGCTGAAGGTGCTTTTAGGGCAGTGCCAGCTGGATTTTCTAGAACTTGGATTCTTTTACAGCTCTGTAGGGCTGAGGTTAACCTGTAGATTTTTCTCTGGTAGAGATGCAAATAATATCTTTCCTGTAGAAGAGACAACTCTGAAGGATATGGCTCACTGCTCTGTAAGAAATAAACCAGTTTTGTTTCTAACTCAGCTATTTTAACCTAGCAGTTCTATACTTAATTGCACATGTAAGTAGTTCCTCAAATGCTCTTTGACTTGGTCATAATATTTTACTGATTCTGTCACTAATTAATGAATTCAATAAAATCCTTGACGTGTTTATTTCACAGCTACATGAAAATCTTGATTTTACCTTTTTTTAAAAATTGTACTTGAACATTGCTCTTCCCTAGAAATCCTCTTTTTCTTTTGGGAAAAATATTCGGTATGGCACAAGCTAACTATTGTAATTTCAGAATTCTTCCTTAATCTCAGACTTACCAATTTCTTCCTTACTATGACTCTTTTATATATAAATAGAAATATTTCATATAGGTTTTTGCTTTTGTTGCATTTTATATATAATTGTATTGTGTACTTTACCATCCCCATCAGATTTTGCTTGGCATAGAGCAGCCAGTTCTTCTGAGCTTCTTTTCACAATGCTTTAAAAACAGTAGGTGGTAAATAAATGCTTCTTGATAAAAGCATTTAAGAGCCAATGCTTACTCCCTCAAAATGTCTTTTAAAACTTTGTTTAATCTGCAGGTCACTCTGTATCATCTCCTTTCAGTCACCTGTAGTGATGAGGAATTCCACTGAGTTTTTCTCATTCCGTCACTTACAATTCCCACATTTTAATGATGATATAACAGATGAGGTCATTTTTTTATATCCTCCTTTATTCCTCTTTCCTGTTGACAAATGTTTATTGAGAACTTCCTCTGTGTTGTACACTGATTTGGGATTTGAATATGTACATGAATTCAAGAAGTCAAATAATAACTAGGAAGGATTGTTTGCTAAACATAGAGTTAAAGCAAAAGGAGTTACCTGCTAAATTTCTATTCTATTTTTTTTTTCAAGAATCAGGATGAAGAGAATGGAATAAAAACATCCTCCTCCTTGAACATTTTCCTTGAAAAACTAATAAATTCCTTCTGGTTAATTTTTCTATTTCACAGATTCAATGATGATTTATGCCTTATGGTTTCCCATCTCCATTCTGATTTAATAAAAAACTTCGTAATTCTTCTACTTAAGATAAACAATCTTGGATAATAATCATTGCCATTTTTCAAAGGACCTGCCTCTACCAGTATTAATCTTTGCTTGTCCTAAGTAAAATATGCCAAAATAAAAAAAAACAATTTGTACTAGCGTTTTTAAAAAGCAGCAACAGCTAAAGCAAGAAGAAAACGGGGTGAGACCTCGAGGAGAAATATTTCACTTTATGTTATTATTTTCCTGTAAGCAATGGAATTGGTCATTCATCATAGATAAAACAGAGTGTGAGAAAAAGAAGTGAAAGTGAAATAAAATTATCCAATATTATAGTTGACACACTGATCACTCTTTTTTATCCACACACTAACAAAGGAGTATTCATATAAATTGACACGGCATGGTGAGTCATGGACCAAAAAGTGTCAATTAACATGTATGAGTTCATACAGCAGATTAAACTGTGCCTACATATAGCCGCTGACTCAAAGACTTGGGGCAGAAACGACTTTCGCAACCATCTAAGAGAAGGTAAAAATTATTTTCAAAGTTAAGCAAACATTGTGGGTGGGTCCATCAACATGCCAAAAATGTTGAAGTTGGTAGTCATACTTCCATTGGCTTTGCGTGATTTCTGGGGCTAGCTGGGATGAAGCAAGGGGCAAGGGTAGAGAATATTGCTGGAGTAAAATGGTAGGGTCTTTGGAAATGAAATCCAGAAAGGAAGAGCAAAATATCAGCAAGTATTGAGAGAATGCTTTTTCTGGTAGTAAATCCAGTAGTTGTTCTCTTCCTGCTAAAATCCTGAGTGGTCTAAAAAACAATTCTCACTGCCACCCAAGATACAGAACAACTAGGGCAAGCAATTTTACATAGCTGACATTGGCGGAATATCAGCATTCTGTGCAGATAGGTTGACCTATAATGTAGTTAGAGTTTTCAAAATACAGTTTAATGAAGCTATTCTTTTTGAAGTTTGAACTTTGAGCAAATACAGAATCAATTCTGGTCTGACAGGGTCACCCTTGTTCCAGTCTGGTGTGCAGTGCTGACCAGATGGAAGCACACAGCATAGTCATGATGACAAAGTAAGAGGTTCCAGTGTAGAGGGAGAGCCTATTATCTAATCACATTTAATCCTCACAATAAATCTATAAAATAGGTATTATCATGCCCATTTCCCAGGTTCGGAAATTGAGGTTCAAAGACATAAACTATTTATTCAAAACTTAAGGACTATTACCATTGTTTTTTCACAGCTGAATCCCACTTCCCTCTCCTCACTAAGCATTTCATCACTTCTCTAGTAAGGAGGACGATATTTACCAACAAAACCATTCTGTAATAACATACACAACACAGGGGTACATCTATGCATGTATATGGATAATGTCTCTGCTGAGGAGCTCGGTTTGCATGCAACAAACTGCCTCAAACTGCTGAAGGGAACAATAGAATGTATAGGCAGGATGGCAGGGTCTGTCTGGAATGAGAGCACAAACTGGAGAAACTGGTGGAGGAATGAGACCTGCTCTGAGGACTTCAGTATCAGAGACTAAGGTGTTTCTCATTAGATTTTCAGTCACTTGTTTTTCCATTCAAATTTTCACATCCCTAGTGACAAATTCTTCCTGACTTCAGCCATTTTATGTGGAGGTCAAGCTGGCTGCTTTGAGATATGGGAGAGGTGGTGTTAGCAACACTGATATGGTAACTGGGGTAACTGTTACTTCTATGTGTGATATGTATGTATGTGCATGTATAGAAGCATATATTTGTATTTAATTTTGGTAAAGTATAAAGATTGAATTACAGACTTCATACTTTGCCCGTTTGAATTTTAAAAAAATCTTTCAAGATTTTTTTTAATCTAGGATTTCCTTTTCTAGATATTAAAAAGAGGTAAACAGCATACTGATGAAAGATATTGAAGAAGACACAAAAAAATGGAAAAACATTCCATGCTTATGGATTGGAAGAATAAACACAGTTAAAATGTCTCTGCTACCCAGAGCAATCTACACTTTCAATGCCATACTGATCAAAATACCAATGACATTTTTCAAAGTGCTGAAACAATCCTAAAATTTGTGTGGAACCAGAAAAGACCCCGAATCACCTAGGAAATGTTGAAAAGGAAAAACAAAGCTGGGGGCATCACGTTGCCTGATTTCAAGCTATACTACAAAGCTGTGATCACCAAGATAGCATGGTACTGGCACAAAAACAGACACATAGACCAATGGAACAGAATTCAGACTCCAAAAATCTACCCTCGACTCTATGGGCAACTAATCTTTGACAAAGCAGGAAAAAACATCCAGTGGAAAAAAGACATTTTTCAATAAATGGTCCTGGGAAAATTGGACAGCTATATACAGAAGAATGAAACTTGACTACTCTCTCACACCATACACAAAGATAAACTCCAAATGGATGAAAGACCTCGGTGTGAGACAGGAATCCATCAAAATCCTAGAGGAGAACATAGGCTATAACCTCTTCAACATCGGCCACAGCAACTTCTTTCATGACACGTCTCCAAAGGCAAGAGAAACAAAAGAAAAAATGAACTTTTGGGACTTCGTCAAGATAAAAAGTTTCTGCACAGCAAACGAAACAGTCATCAAAACAAAGAGGCAACCCACAGAATGGGAGAAGATATTTGCAAACGAAACTACAGATAAAAGGCTGGTATCCAAGATCTGTAAAGAACTTCTCAAACTCAATACACGAGAAACAAATAATCAAATCAAAAAATGGGCAGAAGATATGAACAGACACTTTTCCAATGAAGACATACAAATGGCTAACAAACACATGAAAAAATGTTCAACATCATTAGCCGTCATGGAAATTCAAATCAAAACCACATTGAGATACCACCTTACACCAGTTAGAATGGCAAAAATTGACAAGGCAAGAAACAACAAATGTTGGAGAGGATGTGGAGAAAGGGGAACCCTCTTACGCTGTTGGTGGGAATGCAAGTTGGTACAGCCACTTTGGAAAACAGTGTGGAGGTCCCTCAAAAAGTTAAAAATAGAGCTACCCTATGACCCAGCAATTGAACCACTGGGTGTTTACCCCAAAGATACAGACATAGTGAAGAGAAGGGCCATATGCACCCCGATGTTCATAGCAGCATTGTCCACAATAGCCAAACTGTGGAAGGACCCGAGATGCCCTTCAACGGATGAATGGATAAAGAAGATGTGGTCCATACATCCAATGGAATATTACTCAGCCATCAGAAAGAATGATTACCCAGCATTTGCATCAACATGGATGGGACTGGAGGAGATTATGCTAAGTGAAATAAGTCAAGCAGAGAAAGACAATTATCATATGGTTTCACTCATTTGTGAAACATAAAGAATAGCAGGGAGATTAGTAGGAGAAGGAAGAGGAAAATGAAGGGGATGGTAAACAGAAGGGGAAATGAACCATTAGAGACTATGGATTCTGGGAAACAAACTGAGGGTTGTAGAGGGGAGGGACATGGGGGGATGGGCTAGCCCAGTGATGGGTATTAAGGAGGGCACGTATTGCATGGAACACTGGGTCTTCTACGCAAACAATGAATCATGGAACACTACATCAAAAACTAATGATGTACTGTATGGTGACTAACATATCATAATTTAAAAAAAAAAGAGGTATACAAACTAGATGGGTTAAAATTAATATTTTGGAATAAGACTTTCCTGCCCCAAATGAGCAAATCAAGTCCCTAAAACTTGAACTTGAATCTTAAGCCTGAACAAGACCTAATGTTTTTCAGGAGTTTTATACTTAACACTATACAAAGTGCTTGACAGACCATTAATTTCCTTTCCAGCTATTCATCCATTTTTCCTCATAAAAGAGCATAGGTGCTTAGCGCAAAAGAATACATAGGAGCAGTCGTGATGTTTCTAATTTAATGAAGCTAGATTTTTCAGAAAAGAATGGTTTTGGGCATATTAACAACCACTAAAGACTTTATTATATGTTTCACTTTTAAAATATTTTAGAGTTATAAGATAGACATGAATTTAGTTGCTCCCACAGATTATCACTTAAGTGCTTCCTCTGCTTTGTAGGAACATCTTATCATGTTTTCTTGAAAGGAAGAAGGTACTATAATTGACACTGATAAGATCAATTTGGCTATACACTGGAAGTGACACATTTACCAATTTCACTATTTTCTATCATTCTAGTTTCTTCTTCTTGTATTTTCTTGTAGAACTGATAGGTGCAAAACCAATAAAGTCTATTCATAGTAAATACTGTGAGTTTTCTCCAAACACAAAATTATTTGAATATAACAAGACAGTAGTGGAAATGAATTAGTGTTCCTTAACTTTTTGGGGGCTTCAGGAAGAGATGGAATCCTGTGGAGAGGATATTTTCTTTCCTTATGTGCAAGGGCACATGGCTCTGCTCATCTGAGCTTTGAGAAGAGAAGTAATCAGCAGTCAATTTCTCTTTATTGACATATTTTCTATTGATTATTAAAACAACCGTCAAACGGAAGCAAGAATTATGATGTATCAATTTCATATTAAGGAACATGAAAACACAGAAGTCTGTCCTCCAGAAATATTCATTCAGCATTCCAACCAAATGCCTGGAACTTGAAGCCTGTAGGCACTATTTTCCTGGTTATGGCTCCTGCTGCTTTTTCCTACTTGTTAATTCTGAAAAACTCCAAGAAAGCAAGATGCCAATCACAGGGTAATTGCCCTTTGAGATACCATCTCCTTTGAAGTTTAATTACTAGGAAATGTTTCTGATGAAAGTTGCTACCTTTTCTGGTGACTTCTGAGTTAGCTACTAGTAAAAGATAAGTACTAGACAAGTTTAATACAGCTGATTTCTAAGAGCTCTGTGGGCTGTGTATGTCTATGTGTGGAGGAGAAGGGAGGAGGTCAGTAACTCCCTTAGCCAAGTTTTTCAGTTGTCACATATAGGAGTTTCCAGAATCTTAAAAGGCAGTGAAAACACCCTATATGTAAACTGTATTTTAAATAGGTGAAGATTTACACCATCCATGAAGAGAAATGGAAGAGAATATCCATATTCTTTCTATCTCAGCTGAAATTACAAAATATCCAGAAGCCCAGAAACTTCCTACTTGATACACTCTTGTCCAGAATGCAAGTCCTGGATTATATCTTTCTTCCCCAGACGTTATCCTAAGTAGGTGTCCGTTCTTGCAAATGGCTTATCATGCTGCCTCACCAAAAGGGTAGCAGACATGTCTCTATTATGTGGAGTCCTTTTGTCCTTCCAGATGGATATGATTTATGATCTAAGTCCCAAAGCTAAAAATAGCAAATTTATGATGTATTTTTATGTAATCTGGCTTTTCACCTGTCAAAGCATAGGGGTGCAAACATTCTCAGAAGAAAATTTCTGTGGAAATGGACACTCTCTGTTGGTTCCCTATAAGATGGCCTAAAGAATGTAAGGGCATCTCTTAATCCACTATTACGCTGTCACTCTAGCACAGGGAAGAAGTCATATAAATAAAAGCAAAACAAATGCAGCTGCTGCACAGACACCAATTGTATAAAGAGTTTGAACTTGAGCCCTCGGGAGGAGTTAAGATGGCGGAGGAGTAGGGGACCCCTTTTTCAGCCCGTCCCCTGAGTCGAGCTGGATAGGTACCAGACCAGCCTAAACAACCACGGAACCAGCCTGAGACGCAGGAAGATGCATCTGGAACTCTACAAATGAACATCTCCAGCGCTGAGTATTGAGGTACGAAGCAGGGAGCCGTGAAACCGCGCACAGATATCGGAAGATAAATGGAAGGGGGAGGGAGCCGCCGCGTTTGGGCGCCGGGAAGCAGTAGCCACCTGCACGGGGGAGCGGGCGGGGCTCGCGGACGGCACCCGCAAAACAGCAGACTGAGACCGTGAGCCGGGTGCACGCACCACCAGGCATCTCGTGGAACACCGGAATCCCGGTGCGCTCACTGGATCCAGACTGAGACCGGGAGCTCCCGGAGCTCGTGCGGGCTGGCTGGCTGCTGGCGGCGTTAGAAACACAAAGGACAGAGACGCGCCGGCCCTGGAAGTGAGGGCAGGGACACTGGGTGTGGGGCGCACATCCCGGGACGCTGCAGGGTTGAGCAGCACCAACAGTAACAGAGTTAAAGTGGCCAGAACATTAGTAGAGAATGGTCCGCGATCCCTCTGTTCTGTGA
>NW_024426996.1:1442762-1442939 GCF_017311325.1 Ursus maritimus | reverse complement strand
AAAATGTCCACTACCCAGAGCAATCTACACTTTCAATGCTATCCCGATCAAAATACCGAGGACATTTTTCAAAGAACTGGAACAAATAGTCCTTAAATTTGTGTGGAAACAGAAAAGGCCCAGAATCTCCAAAGAACTCTTGAAAAGGAAAAACAAAGCTGGGGGCATCACAATGCC
>NW_024426996.1:1273511-1441663 GCF_017311325.1 Ursus maritimus | reverse complement strand
TGTGGAGGTCCCTTAAAACGTTAAAAATTGAGCTACCCTATGATCCAGCCATTGCACTACTGGGTGTTTACCCCAAAGATACAGACATAGTGAAGAGAAGGGCCATATGCACCCCAATGTTCATAGCAGCAATGTCCACAATAGCTAAATTGTGGAAGGAGCCGAGATGCCCTTCAACAGATGACTGGATTAAGAAGTTCTGGTCCATTTATACAATGGAATATTACTCAGCTATCAGAAAGAACGAATTCTCAACATTTGCTGCAACATGGACCGCACTGGAGGAGATAATGATAAGTGAAATAAGTCAAGCGGAGAAAGACAACTATCATATGATTTCTCTCATCTACGGAACATAAGAAGTAGGATGATCGGTAGGAGAAGAAAGGGATAAAGAAAGGGGGGGGTAATTAGAAGGGGGAATGAAACATGAGAGACTATGGACCATGAGAAACAAACTGAGGGCCTCAGAGGGGAGCGGGGTGGGGGAATGGGATAGACCAGTGATGGGTAGTAAGGAGGGCACGTATTGCATGGTGCACTGGGTGTTATACGCAACTAATGAATCATCAAGCTTTACATCGGAAACCGGGGATGTACTGTATGGTGACTAACATAATATAATAAAAAATCATTAAAAAACATAAAAATAAAAAATAAAAGTCATCCCTCTAAAAAAAAAAAGAGTTTGAACTTGGACATCTAGCAAAATCTGGGCTGCCATTACTAGTTAGTTGTGCAACATGAGGCAATTAATTTAACCTCTCTAAACCTAGTGTCCCCATAAGTATACATATCATGTATTGCATGGGAATTGGGGAAGATAAAATAAAGAAGTAGCACTATGTCTAGCATATAATAATGTTAGCTAGATTATTATTGTTGCTGTTGTTACCAGCAAGACTGTGTTAAAATTAGGAGATTGAATTCAATGGCCCATAATATTGGTCACTCTTATTATAGCTACATACATGTGACCTTTGTGTGCATTGCACAACAATGACATTCTGCCCTCTCTGTGATTTGTCTAGCCACAATCACCATTGATTCCAATACTATATATGTTCTTATCCGGTTTCAACTGAGTATGTAATCAGAATGTTTTTATAAATTATCTTGTGCCTCTATTGATTCCTGTTTTTAATAGCATGGATCAGTGCTTGGAGGATGCAATTTCTCTATGAAACACGGAACTTCACAGTTACTGAAGAATTATGAACATAGTTATTTCATACTATTCTTTAAATTTAAAACTCTTTCATATCATATTAGCCCTTTGTGAAAATCCAGCACACTGAATTACAAATCCCTGTGAAATAAGAGAACAAACTGCCATCTCTATAGGGAATATAAGTATAGAGTGGGTCAGTGTACTTGTCCACAAAATAAGAACTGGAAACAGAATTAGAAATGATTCTTAAGACCCCATGGGGCGCCTGGGTGGCTCAGTCGTTAAGCGTCTGCCTTTGGCTCAGGGCATGATCCTGGAGTTCTGGGATCGAGCCCCACATCGGGCTCCTCTGCTGGTTGCCTGCTTCTTCCTCTCCTGCTCCCCCTGCCTGTGTTCCCTCTCTCGCTGGCTGTCTCTCTCTCCGTCAAATGAATACATAAAATCTTAAAAGAAAAAAAAAAAAGAAATGATTCTTAAGGCCCCAGACTAGGTTCAGTTTTTCACGCAATAAAATAATGACCACCCAATTTTTTTCTTCCAGGATCTCTTTCTGCATTCTAATTAGATTCAGTGAAGCAACTTTCACCTTTCAGCTTCTCTTTTTCAGTTCTTTCCACAAACTCCCAGGAATCAGAGCTTTCTCTGTTTCTCAAAATTCTTCAGCGGTTACTCTATTGAGGTATTGCTCCTTGAACCTGCCCTAACCTTTGACCTAGTAAGTTACTAAAAACTACAGGAGGGAGATGAGAAAGGAATGGTAATAAAAGACTGAATTGACCAGGACACATTAGAGAAAAGATATTTACAAGTCAGGATAATAAGAGATAAAGGATAAATGTAGATATCATGCACTTAATTATAACATGATTCAAACGTCAAAAGGTACAAAGAAAAGTAGTAAAAATTCTATATCCTATCTCTGTCTAGCCATCTAGATTTTTTTGTCCAGAAGCAAAGTGCTTAGTTTCTTATACACCTATATATTCTTCCACATCTGTATCTTTCTCTATATCCATATTCACAAATGGTAACATACTATATATTCTGCACTACACTTTGCTTCTTTCATTTAAAATACTTAATTCAGAGATTATGCCATATCAAAACCTAAAAATCCCCCTAATTCTCTGTAAAGCATCAATGATATTTATTTAAACAGCATCTACATATTGATATTCAGCTTTCTGCCATTACTAACAACACTGCATTGAACAACCTTGAACACGTCTCTTTGCACATATGTGAGTATGCATTCCTCAGTTCATTTCTGGAAACAGAAACTGCTATATTTTAGCAAGGCAGGGGTCTAATACAGTGAGTTCTGTACTTACAAATCATTACAGGGTTGTTGGCACAGCGGGAACAATGAGCTCTTAGGACGATCCTCGAGGAGTATCTCAGAATTGACAGGCCATGGGAACTCTTCTGCAAACTCTCCAGCTATTCCTGCAATATTGAGTTCCAAAACATATATCATAGATGTGAATCAGGGATCAGGAAGCCAAAATCAAGAAAAAATAGTCGCCACTGAAACTGCCTTTTCGTAAAATAGTTGAAAGAAGCAAAATCTGGCTTAGTGTGCTTTTCTGCCTTCTAAATCTACTTGATTACATATAATTGGTGGTACCTAATTTGCTTTTAGAACCCTGACCCATAGGAGTCTGGGAAATAATGATTTTAGTTTTCTAGACTCTACAGCAATATAAGAAGGTACTCTAGAAAAAGGCAGGAATCAAGGGCGTGTGAGTCATTCCAAGAGAGAATACGGCTGTCACTTTAATTGATGATGTTGTTTTAAAGAATTCAGAAAAATCTCATACAAAAACACTGAAGATAATATCACTAATTGAAATGAATGATTTTTATTGACATTTTTGACTACAGTGGGTCAGAGCAACACCCACCTCCATGGCTCCCCAGCAACTTTCCCAACACATTCCCTTTACCCAAAGAAGATGAACCCAAAGAAGCAGAAAGAGTTTCTTCTAGAGCAGAAGGAGTTTCCTCTATAGTTTCCCCAAGAGAGCTCACATACACCCATACAGTTCGTCATGGTGATTCACACAGGAAAGCAGCAGTGGGATTCAAGTGTGATATCAACACCGCATGTCCCTGGTAGGGTAAAGACAGTGGAGAAAAAGGGAGAAAGCAATACCAAGATGCTAGCTACTTGATAAAATGTTTGGTTCTTGGAAGAAATCATGTTAAAGGGATCTTCTTTTAAAAGTTGTCAAGAATCACTATAATGGGCAGAAGTGAAGACACAGTGTAAGCAAAAGGGCATGATAAGCCATTGTTTGGCCCATGATATTAATAAGCAATCAAAATATAGAAATAAAGCAAGCAACTGCTGTTATGCATTTGTAGAAATTCAGAATTGCATGATTATGCTGCCATTAAACTAGAATAGTGAAGAGAGGAGCATGCACTTGCTCACTGTTTGCATGTAGAAGACACGCAAGAGTAGGAGCACTGAGCAGGAACTCCCAGAGAGAATATAATAAGCTCTTCTTAAAGGAGACTTTAAGTACCAATACTACAACTTTGATAGAGAACCAGCATTCCGTGGAGAACTGTGGTCTGATTTTTCTGAGAATTTCTTGAAAGGGATAAGTACTAATACCTGGGCTATGTTCCATCTAAGGCTGGCAAATCCATTCTTTCATTTGCTCAGGCCAAAATACTTGGTGTCATCTTTGACTTAGAGTTTGCTTCCTTTAAAAAATAAAATAAAACCTTCAAAAAAACTTTGTTGTAATATACGCATATCATAAAGCCTATCATCTTAACCACTTCTAAGTGTAAAGGTCAGTGATGTTAAGCACTTTCACACTTTTGTGCAAAGAATCTCTGAATTCCTTTCATCTTGAAAAACTAAAACTCTATATCCCTTCAACAAGAATTCGCTATTTCCCCCACCCCTAGCCATGGCAACCACCATTCCAATTTCTGTCTCTGCGTATTTGACTACTGTGGGTACCTCATATAATTGGAATCAAACAGGGTAATAATTGTGGCTGGCTTATTTTACTTAGCGTACATTTCATCGATGTTGTACAATATGCCAGCATCTCCTCCCTTTTTAAGGTTGCTTGTTTGCTTCCTTTGCACTCACTTTTCTCTCTCCCGATCTACATCCAGTTATGAAATCTCTGAATATACCTTCAAAATTAATGCAGAGCCAGCCACTTCTCACTACTGTCACTGCTACCACGTGGTCCCAGCAGCCATCATTTCCCCCCTGGATTTCTGCAAATGTTCCTCTGCTTCCTCCTTTGTTCTTTTCAACCAGGCACCCACGGCAATCTTTCAAAAATCAGGTCACTTCTTTGTTCAAAATTCTGCAATATCTCGTTTCGCTTAGAAAAGAAGCCAAAATGCATGCCTTAGCCTACAAGGTCTGGGAAGCCTGCTAGCTCACCATCACCATCTTTACCTTCTTCCTGCTCTCCTTTGTCCCACCAACCCCTCTACCGACATCATACTTGCTTCCTTGTTCCTGGAGCAGGCAGCAAGATCTAACAGCAATGCCCTTGCTCTAGTGTTTCTCTTGCTATAGGTATCTCTGTATGATAACTCTATTATTTCCTATAAGCATCTTGTCAAATATAAGCTTAAAAAAACCTAACCTCATCACCTTATTGAAAGTACAGCCCCTCAACCACACAAATTCCCTTATCCCCCTCACCGTGCCTTTTTTCCTCTGACGATGATCAGTTTTTAATCTGATGTAATGTATGTATGTATTAATGTATGTAATCTACTTCTTTGTTGTTTAAATAGTTTATTATCTGTATCCCCTTGCCAGATATGTACCTTTACCTGTTTTGTTCATCAGTGTATCCCAAACACTGAAAGCCATGCCTGGCACACAGTGGGTGTTTAATAAACAAATGACTGTTTTTACTGGGAAGATCACATCTTCACTCTGAGACCAGGTTGGGCAGATGCTCTAATAGTTCATATAAGGCTGTAATAGTATGTGAGTAAAGAGGGAAGCAACCAAATGCTCCCTATTTCTAGTCCCTCTTCCAGCCACATTTCACACCATTAGTGCTTGCTTGCTTTTCAGAGTCCACTGAAAAGGAGTGTGGTGCAAGTTAGGGGCTAGAGTCTAACACTCTCCAAAACCGACTCTATTATCTATTGACTGAATGTCTAGACTTTTTATACCTTAGTTTCTTCATGTATGAAATGGGAATACCATGAGTTGGGTATTCCTCATACATTATGAGAATTAAATGAGATAATATGTGTAAAATGCTGAGCACTTTGTAAATATAATTATAAAGCACTTAAAGATAATGCATTCAGGATGTTGTGCATTCCTCTATAATCTCACTTATGACTTTAATTTGCTTAATAAGATTCTCTTTATATAGATAGTATGTAGATAAACGATCTAAGCTCAGATCTGAATTAGCAAGAACTGTGAAATACTACTATATGAATTATTTTACCATTTATGAATTCTCAGAAGTTAAATCCATAATCATGTTCAAGTGAAAGTAAAAATATATATGATCAAATATAAGAGAATTTTGATTGTCTATTTAGCTATTTATAGTGCTAATTATCAAGATATGACTCATTATACCTCCAATTAAATGGCATTTTCTCAAAAAAAATTACAAATAGATAATGAGCTTGTCATAGGTTCATCTTTCAAACAATATTATTTGACACTTCTTTTCTATTGTTAACAAAGTTTTTTTCCTTGGGTAGGCCATCTTGATTATATCAGTTTAACTTTTTTAATTTGGTATTTCCAATTAGCTTCAATTTGTCAGTTAGACATCTGAATTAAGCACTGTACTAGATAGTAATCACCTTTGGGAACAAATATTTGCATAATTGGTTAAGAACTCTTGATATTGTGGTAATTTTTTTCAAGAATATCCTTTTATTAAATGTGGAGGTTGAAACCACTTGGAATATATATTTTTTTCTTATATAAATCTGGCTTTCAATTTTGAACCTATTACCCTAGTGTTCAGTGCTATTTCCCATTTTGAAAACTCATTTTATGTGTGGGTATTTGAAATGATCAGAGATATTACCAAGAAAATGACCAATAAGCCATAAAGCTACTCAACTCATTACTAGTACAATTTATTTATCACTGGGAAAGTTTCATTTTAGATTAGTTTGGAAGAGAATATGAGTGTATATGCAGCAGTTCCCTGAGTGCAAGGACTTATTGTCCTATCCATAATTTATGTAGAGTTTCTGCACTAGTTGTTAAATAAGTGTGAAATTAAGGCCATTGTGCTTAAAAATGTAGTACAGAAATCTGAACTTTCAATGGAATCAGATAAGAAACCTGAGAAATGTGCCCCAAAGCAAAGTTTTTATTTCATTCTCCCTACTTGCCTAAGAAAGCTGTTCACCTCCAAGTGAGGCACTTCAATCTACGACTTCACCAGCATGTGGAACAGCATAAAAAAAGACCCAAGAAAAGCTTTCTGCAAAGAGGCTTCCCCAAACAGATACATTAAACCTTTCTACCAAGATTGAATGAATTAACCCAAACCAAGGACTTAAATTGTGTCTAACCAGGGTGATTTCAATCTAAATTTGAACTTTTCATCATTTTCTGAAAACTGCAGAGGATTTTGAATCAGTTGCAGGAGATCTTGCTCAAACTCTTCTACATATAACATCTTTTTAAGACTTGTTAAACAAAAGCAAAAGAGACAGATGGCAGAGAGGCATTCTGTGACCTTCTGTTGGCTAGAAAGGAAGGCCCCAACTCTTAATCTTTAGAAAGCTTCAGATAATCACCGAAACAGATTTCAGGTACGCTTCACAGTATGTTTACTTTTCACTTCTGCCAATAAGTGGCATGATGGTACAGCCTATTTTTCTTTGGCTTTCAGTGGGATTAAAAAGTCTCCTAGAATGTTTCAAAAACTTGTAAGAAGAAGCGCTTTAGAGTAGCTAGTAAGATACGTAAGACTATAGTAAAGCTTAGTTGTCTTTTGTAAACACTTTAAAGATCTTTGGATGAAAGGAGCAACCCACAGAAAACATTTTTTGTTGCTAAAATAGAGTATGTGTTCATATCTGGATTTTCTTTATTTTTATTTTAGTACATAACAACCCTTTGTGGTAAATAAGGGGAAAACAAAAGATAAATGTGAGGTGTTCCCTTCCTAGAAAGCAAGGGATGAGGATGGGGTCAGTTTCTAGAAATGAATAAGGTGAAGTGGGAATAGCAAGCCTTTGAGACATGTAAGCTGCTGGTATGATAGTTATCATTGCTAACTGTGAATTCACAGGGCCCATTCAAAAAAAGGATATGGCTCTAGATTATGGAAGAAAATGTGATATAGGATGATAACTCAAATCATGACCCCCATCAAAAAGGATATGGAAGAACTCTCTCCTGGGAAGTTTCACAGTGCTACATAGGAAGTAGCAGTGCATCCAAATGTCTCCTAATATGAGAACATAGTTTCAGCTGTTGCCCCAATCAGTTAGTTCTTCTCCCTGACAAAACTGGTAGAAAATAATCCTTTCTCTCACAGTAGTACAGATAGAATAATAAAGGAGAAAAGACATAAGAAATAGAATTATCACTTCACAGTAGAGAGAGACACAAAAGCATAACACCATGGTAGAAACCGAGAGAAAAAGCATTTCCTAGTATAGGTTTCAGGTTTGCTTGGAGGAAGGGCACAGTGTAAGGTTTAAGAACAATGACTTCAAGGTCAGTCAGACTTGCATTCACATTACAACTTGTGGATTTAGGCAGAAACCCTAAGCCTCCATTTCCTTTGCTGTATTTTGGAAATAATAAAAAGACAATAAATGAACTCATATAGGTCTTATGAGAGTTAAGTTGGATAATGCATGCAGAATGCTTAATGTAAGGCTGGGCGTACAAGCGCTCTAGAGTTTGGGGCTGCTCTTATTTGCCACAGTGAATCACTAATAAGGGCAGTAGTTAAAATAAATTTTTAGCAAGTACATGTGCAGTATCTGAAAGCAAAAGCCTTTACACCAGGAAACAATACTGAAGTATGGGCCACCAAGAGAAAAGACATGTGGGAAAAACAAAAGAGTCGTCAGACTTAGGAGGAAAAAACAGCATGGATTGAACTAGAGATAGGATTAAAGGTTTTCACAGTTTCCCTAAAAATTAATATGTTTTAGTCTTTGTTGTTGAGCTTTACAACAAGATTAACTGCAGACTGTCCCACAGATGGTTCTTATTCTGAAATATGTGTTGATTTGTTTTCAGTCCTTACTTTTCAACTGTCTTGAATTAATACACTTCTGCAGGTTTGGAAGATCCATTCTGGTTAGTTTCCATGCACTTGCTGAAGTCTAGATTTTGGTGCCCAGAGAAGAAGAGCTAAAAAGTAGCACTCCTTTATAGGAATTGTGCCTTGACAAACTCTAGTCTATCTGTGTGCTATATATACTCATATTTGAATGTACTCATATTAAAATGTTATGTTCCTAAGTATGGCTAAAAATAGCATTTCAAACTTCTCGTGAACTTTCATTTAATACCATGGGTCTCCAAGGAAAGAAAAGAAAAAAATCTCCTTCCATTCAGCTCTCAATTGTCTTTCTGACCAGAGGAACTGGAGGAAGAAGGACTGGTTTTGTTTCTCTCTGATCACTTACTTTTTGGCTATGGAGCCCATTTTAAGGGAGGCAATGTTCTTGGATGAGACAGATTCGGTTGGAAAAGCAGAAGCCTCTGAAGACATAGTTAGTGGGAAGAAAATTAATATAAAGAATTTGAGTTAGATAACTATTGGACGAGCTGCAAAAACAAAGATCAGAAAGGCCCTTTTAGGAAATCTAGAAGTATAGGATTTCATGGAAGCTGCCAGCAATGATTCTAGTTGCCAGCACAAGTGAAATAAGAGCACAATGAAATGTCCATAATACAAGTGAGCCAGACTTCATCTATTTTCCTCTCCAGATCTTATCTTCATCTTGCCTTCCCTGCTTCCTGCCCCAGGATGCTGACTTGAATGGACTGCATTGGTGGTCATCCCTGTCCTCTAGCTTCCAGTGGGGTTTGGCCAATGAAGAGTACCAACAGATCAGATGTGGGGAGAAGAGTGAGGTTAGGAGAATTATTCTCTTGCCTCCCTTCTTTCAAGGTTACTTCAGGAAGTCTGTGTCCCTTGTCTGCTGCAAGTGCTTTCTCCCAACATACTTCTTCCAGGTTGTGGTTAACTATTCCCTCTTCTCATCCTTTCAGGCTGAGAGATGATAAGAGCTCTTATTAACCACAGGATCCTCCACCATTCTTTATAATCCCACTGTATCTTGCAATATCTTGTAAATACTCCTTTAGTAAATAAACACTTCTTGAGTTATTCTACCATGAGTATGCCAAATGTTTCCTGCTGGGAACCTGACTGATATGATAATTCATACTATAAGCATCCCCAAGAAATGCACCTTAAAGATGGGTGTCAGGAATTGGGTGGTTTACACTTGAAGGAGCTCAGGGATAACCTTCTGCTAGATAAAAGGGACATGGGTAAACCCTGGCATGTGGTAGAATCACCTTTCTTCACATTGCCATGCTTGATAGCATTATATAAGGTAGAGTTACCCATTTTCCTCTTTGGGCCTCAGAAAGCATAAATGGAAATAAGAGTCATAAGCATATAATTAAGAACATGGGATTGGAAGCCTCCATGGCAGCTTTGAATGCTTTCCTCCTCTTCCAAGGTTGCATATCTGGAAGTATAATGTCCAAGTTGCAGCCCCAAATTAAATGTTGAGTCTCCCCGGATATCTCATCCTAAAGTAGGGACATGGGTGAAAAGAAGTGGGACCTCAAGATCTGTGTTGAAGACCCTTGGGAAAATGTGGGCTGAGACTGAAATCTTTAATCTCCATCTTCCCCTGAAATTCCCAGGCTTGTTGGGGGAAGGGCCTTCTCTCTCTCTCAGCTCTCCTCTGACTTAAAGTTAGCCCATCAGGGGCAGTTGACTCAGGAGCTAACACTGATTCTCCCCCAGGCCCTTGCTGACTACTTCTCACTGCTTTTGATCTGCCTTAATAATTAAATATCAACAAAGCCTTAAGAAATAAAAATTATTAATGACTGTTAAGTAAAATATTTTGAAATATTTGATAAAAAATAAAATTAAGATTAAAAGGTTTTTTTTTTTTTAAAAGCTTCTAAGATGTGTTTTATAACTACACTATCTTTGGGTTTTGCAAAATGGTCATTAGATAACACAAGGTTTCCTCCTTCCTCTTATAAAATAAAGGACCGTAAGAATAATTAGGTTTCTTCTAAAACTCCTATAAATTTTAATTCATTCAAAATGGTTTTGAAAGCTTTTGTCTACTAAACTTAATCTATTTTTTAAAAACTGGATATTCAGGTAAAGTTTGTCTTTTTAGTAAACATGTGAACATAAACGATCTTTTAATGATTGAATATTTTTTAAATAAAAAAAAATTCCTATTTCAGCTCAAAGATAGGGTACATAATAGTCACCAAAGCAATTTGTTTCTAGGATTCTACATTTATAAACTTTTTTTTTCTTTTTTTCTTTTTTCTTTCTCTCCTTCTCTCTCTTTCCCTTTTTTGTTCTTGTTCATTTAAAGTCTGAATAAGTATTAGGGGTATGATTCAATGACATGTAAATTGTCAGGCCTATTGCTTATTAAAGTCTTTCTCTAGATTCAATAACCAAAACATAGCCCCTTGACCAAGAGTGATACAGCAGTAGAAAAACTTATGAAAACTTCAGCTGATTTAGTTTTAAAATGCCAGGTAAGTTTAATGGTTTCCCATATTATACAAGCTCTTCTATTGACAAAATAGCCTGAGCAATTTTTGGTCAGCTGTCGAACTATGAAATAGGGTTGCTTTCCCATTCACATGCAACTATTCGTCACTGCAGTGCTCTAAAGCCAACCACCTCTTTCCTTTACTGGAAGGAGAATTCCATGATTATTTAACTTATCTCAGGGAACAATCCATACCTTGCATAGACTTCTTAGATAGAAACTCTCTTGGATAATTCTTTGATTTACCTATGTTTGTGAATGTTTCGTTCTCAAAAAGAAAAAAAAATAAAAATTTCTAAGTAGGTTATTCTATCAGACATGAATTTTCTTTAAAATTTAAGTTTTTCACAATTACATCAATTTATTTTTTTTTAAAGATTTTATTTATTTATTCGACAGAGATGGAGACAGCCAGCGAGAAAGGGAACCCAAGCAGGGGGAGTGGGAGAGGAAGAAGCAGGCTCATAGCGGAAGAGCCTGATGTGGGGCTCGATCCCATAACGCCGGGATCACGCCCTGAGCCGAAGGCAGACGCTTAACCGCTGTACCACCCAGGCGCCCCCACAATTACATCAATTTAGATGGCTAAATACATTGCTTTTGCTCAGACCCACCTTCTGAAAAAAATGCAAAAGACTAAATATTTATACTGATAGGAAATATATGATTTTGTGTTAGTCCATGACTTTGAAATGCTTGGGTTATTGAGATTTCCTGACTAGTACAGAAACCCCTAGAAAATGAGTGGCAAATTAAAGAAAATGTAGCTTCTTTGCTATTACCTAAGGAGATTGTCATGATAAAGGAATGTACCAAAAATGCTTCATGATATTACTTACAATAGTAAAATTAAAAAATAAAGTAAATAAATAAAAAAGAAAAAAATAAAAAATAGGAAAAATAAATTAGCCATGATACTGAACCAACTTTGTAGATATTTTAAGGGTACTGTTGAAGATGTTTCCAAGATATGTCCTACCTCCTACTGGCTAATAACACAAACTTGGTGGGCCCATAAAGTTAGGACATGGACTGGAACGTAAACTTATGGACCCTTCTGAATATCTCCAAATGCACTATAAGTACGTTCTAAATATTGTTATTCATTCTTTGGGTAGTTTGAAGCTTTACTTTAATGGAAAGCTATGGTTTTAGTGGTAAAAAAAAAAAGTGTGATTTTATATCCTGACTTGGGGAATTCCAACTTATCTCTCCAGTAACAGGGACACATACTTCATTGGCACCATTATTTAAGAACTTTATAGATGTTAATTACTCAGAATCTCCACAATCCTTATCATCCCAAACTTCAGGAAAGATAAAGAGAATTGACGGAATTCCAATACTATAATTAACAAAACTCTTGGGAACCTCGAACCATCAAGGCTCAAACTGCTGCCAATGGTCTTGAGGACAATAAGATCAATCATCTTTTGTATCCACAAGTAATCTCCTTTTGAATTAATAACAGGGCTGCCTAAAATACTGAGAATTACTTCCAATTCTAATTTCTACTCTATCAGAAGCTAATATAACTAATTATTGTAGGAGAGTCAAATGATACCTCTAGCTTTATCACCAATAGGTAAAAACGTATTCCTGAAATGTCTAGTTAAGCAGCCTTTGCATGATCTGAAACCTGAAGATCTGAGCTTCTGAAAAAGTCATCAGGAAAAAAACTGCCCTCAAACCTCAACAGAAAAAAACCTTAAAAGGTACTGTTAACAATTGGTACAGCAATGAAATTCCAAGGTATTGATCCTTGGGTTCATGTTTCCCTAATTAAAACGTATACGACAATTCCTGCTGACCGCCGGACTTTCATTCCAATAGGAGACCCTAAATTGATGATTTTTAGGCATTCTGGAGCACTGACTATATAAGGTGGACAACCTCTGGCCCAAATAGCAAACTACTGACTAGAAAAGTAGACAGCTTCTGCTCAAAATAATGGAACAAGATTAATTTTCTGATTTTCTCACACTTCTTTTACCACTAATCTTGCCTGTTGTTATTTTTTTTTGTCATTCTCTATTTACTAACCAAAAGTTCTCAATATAATCGTCATCTGTATCCTGTTACTTTTTGATCCTTCTCTTCTCCCAATTAAGAAAAAACAGAACTCTGAGTTGGTGTCTTTTTCTCACACTATAGCTACTGCTCTGATTTAACTGACTACTGATGAAATTTAATAACCATTCAGAAGTAGATTCACTTTCATAGGTAACTCTTGGTACTTACATTTACTTCATATATCACAAACTTCAGTCTAATAAAAATTAGATGTTGACTTCATGCCAAGAAATGTTTCTGCTAAGGCTATTACCATCCTATCAGTAAAATCTTGTTCATTAGGAATGCGAGCTAATTTAGGGCCATNCCTGCTACAGTAGTCAGTTTATTCTCTCAAGAGATGCTACAAACTGTTTTCAGAAACTCTTTAACTGTACTCAAGGAATCTGCCTATCTTGAGGCACAGAAATTGACTTACTTCTTGTGTTAGTTGATATTATTAATCCCAATGCAGTCTGTGTCCCACTATATTACTACTTCTTATGCAGACATCAAGCTTACTCCCACCTGTCACACACTAACTTATCCTGTGTATTCCAGATAACTGTTTGAGGTTTTCAGATGTTTATAATTGGCAACTTTCAATGGATTATGTTTCCCTGAAAGAAATACTCAGAAACCTCTTAGAAGAGGCATACACAGGCTACTTAGGAAAACTCCTAGGAGAATAACTGACTCTCTCTTTATGCATACTACAGAATAATACAATTGGAAAAAGTATTCTGACCCTGGAAGACAAAATAAATGACACATATTCTGTCTAGAAGCCCCCCAAAATCATTTTAAATTTAAATTTGTTACTCAGAGTTATCATGGTTAATCACATAGGACTTAATTTGTATTTAGCTAGCCAAAAGAAAAAAATGTTCTCTAGCAAATATTTCTTGTTGCCCCTATGACGCTACAAGTCAAATAGAACAGTGCCTTACTAGTCTAAAGAAAAACAAAAGCCACCTGGTTCTCTAAAACAGATTCAGATAGATTCTGGGAAATATTTTTATTTTCTGGGCTTTATAAATTTGTCCCTGATTTTGAGGGTTGTTTTTGGTTTTTTTTGGTTTTTTTCACAAAGAGCAATATCGGAGTTAGCTATTTTTAGAGGTGAAAAAGATTAACTATATGGTAACTGAAGCTGTCGGAGTAAGCTATACCAAATGTAATTGTTTTGAGAAGTAAGAATACACCATGAAAACACTTTAGTTTGATGTGATGAAGATAGATACCAGATTGCAATGGTTTGAGGAGTTAGAAAGGGGTAAGCAAAGCCTAGACCACTTCTTCAAAAAGTGTGATTTTGAAGAAATGTGAGAGAGAAATCTAGAGATGTGAGTTGTGAAGATGGGAATGCCATCCAGTGCCCAGTCGAGGGGTTAGCCATCAACAGGAGTGAAGCACATCTGGTACCACACGAGGAAAGTGGTGTAAAGGATGGGTAGGTGTAGGCAGGTGCGGCAGGTTGTGTAAGATAAATAGAGCAGGAAGTAGGTATTGTAGGATACCACTATTTTGTCTGTGAATGAGGAATTGAAATTATCTGGTGAGACTGAAGGTAAAAGTAGAAGGATAGGAGATTTAAAGAGTAAATGGAAAACAGATGTGAAGGGGAATGGAAAAGATAAATGAGGGAACACAGAAGATCTTTCTGAGGCGCCTCAAGTACTTTCCTCTGTTGGAAACTGAATTTGTAAAGGAACCAATGTGCAGAATTGTGTAATTCTCTCTAGTAGGACTCAGAAACAGCTATTGTTTAGGAAAAGAGAAAGTGTGCTGGTGGGTTGATGCAGCTGAGATTACTTTTTATATGTGTGTGGTGAAATGACAAGGGACAGGGGAAGTTATCAATTAGCCAAGAATGCATTTACAGAGATAAGCCATAGGATCCAATGTGTCAAAGTCACAGACAACTTGATGACTCATTTAGGGAACTGTGCTATCTCTGTGAGGCCTCCAGCAGAAATTTCCAGTGAGTAAAAGAATGAAGTCGTAAAGTGAAGCAGAATCGAAATGTCCTGTAGACCTTGAGAAACTTGAAGAATTTTGAATCCACTATAAAAGGCGATAATGCAAATATAGATAGGAAGGGAGGAAGAAAGCAGAGGAAAAAAGAGTTGATGGGGAGTGACGGTTCAACCAAGGGAAAGAAGTATTAAGTTGTATAATAAATTCTATTCTACAAAACATAAACATTGAAACTTATTTAAAAAAAATGAAGAGCTCTAAGTTGTTTTGCTAATATTATTAAGTATCTTGCCCACAATTGTGATTTTTAGAAAGTTAACTAATTTCCCTTAACCTCAGTTTCCTTATTTATAAAGTGGTGGCAATAATGCCTACCTTGAAAGATTTAGGAAGAGGATTAAATAATATTGTTGAAAAGTGTATATCATAATGACAAGCATAAAACCAATGTAAATAGTGCTTTATCTTTTCCAAAATCAATACTCACATCATGCTGGTTAAGTTTTTAAAAAGCAGTTGGTCCTAAATTAGAAAAATATCCAAGATCATCTTTTCAATTTACTGCCATTAACAAAACCATAAACTTAAGTATGTGATAGTTGAATGTGGGAATTAGGTAACTTAAAATGCAGGTGCCAACAGCAGGAATAATTTAGTGAAATATGGTACTTGGGCTGCTCCTGAAACAACAGGGAGTAAACTACCCCCTGAATTTCCACAACTTTCTCATATCCCCCTTACACCAGGCAAAGTAGTTGTGTGACTATGTGTGGGTGTTTAAATCAAAGTTTTGGAGGGCTTGGGTTTAACTATCATGTGTAGACTGATAACTTCCAAGGCGTATGTAGACTAGATCTCACTTTGGAACTGCTCGCCATACTTCTTCACCTGGCTATGGCTGTACATTTATTTGACATTGTCCAGAAATAAACCCAAACCCCGAACATGCTCTCAGCCTATTTATTTCCTATTGTTTTGGGGGACAACACCACACATTTAGATACCCCATGCTAAAAACATCTCAATGTCATTCTTGAATATCTTTCTCCCTCACCAAATACCCAATTACCTATGATCTCCTAAGTCTTTCTGTCTGATTCCCCACTGTTCATCCCTACCACAACACCTTCTCTCTGGACCTCAGAAACTCTCACATAGACTATTGCATATCTTTGCAACTCCAAGAGCCTCAACTTTAACCCATATATGTAGCTGTGTCCTTCTCCCCGTCACACTATAAAACTTAAATGCAGGATCCTAAAGTGCCTGGTATGTGGTGAATACTCAATAAGCATTTGTTGAAACCGAATTGAGGGAAAAGAGATAGTCTTTACCTGAGGAGACTCTGAGGGTTGCCATTGCAGATGAAAACACATCTTGATAGGCTGACCCCAGACTGTATTTTCTTTCATTTTTTTTTTTAATTGAAGTATAGTTCACATACAATGTTACATTAGTTTCAGGTGTACAACATAGTGATTTGACAACTCTATACATTATGCTATGCTCACCATAAGTGTAGCTACCGTCTGTCACCAGACAACACGATTACAATAGCATTGGCTACATTCACTATGCATTACCTTTTATCCCCTTGACTTATTCATTCCATAACAAAAGACTGGACCTCCCACTCTTCTTTGCCCATTTTGCCCATCCCCCACTCCCACCTGGCAACCATCAGTTTGTTCTCTGTATTTATAAATCTGTTTCTGCTTTTTCTGTTTGTTTGTTTTGTTTTTTAGATTCAACATATAAGTGAACTCATATGGTATTTGTCTTTCTCTGACTCATTTCACTTATCATAATACCCTCTAGGTTAATCCACACTGTTGCAAATGGCAAAATCTCATTCTTTTTTATGGCCAACTAATATTCCATTATGCACATCTTTTTTATCCATTCATCTATCAATGGACACTTGGGTTGCTTCCATATCTTGGCTATTATAAATAATGCTGTAATAAACATATGGGTGTATATATCTTTTTGAATTAGTGTTTTCATTTTCTTTGGGTAAATACTCAGTAGTCAAATTACTAGATCATACAGTATTTTTAATTTTTTGAGGAACCTCTACAGTGTTTTCCATAGTGGCTGCACCAATTTACATTTCCACTAGCAGTGCATGAGGGTTCCTTTTTCTCCACATCCTCACCAATACTTGCTATTTCTTGTCCTTTTGATTCTAACCGTTCTGACAAAAGGTGATAATTCATTGTGGTTTTGATTTGCATTTCCCTGATGATTAGTGACGTTATGCATCTTTTCACATGTCTCTTGGCCATCTGCATGTGTTCTTTGGAAAAATGCCTATTCAGCTCCTCTGACCATTTTTAAATCGTATTCTTTGTTTGTTTGGCGTTGGGTTATGTAAATTCTTTATATATTTTCGAATATTAACCCCTTATCTGATATTATTGTTTGCAAATATCTCCTCGTATTCAGTAGGTTGACTTTTCATTTTGTTGATGATTTCCTTCACTGTGCAAAAGCTTTTTATTTTGGTGTAACCCCAACAGTTTGTTTTTTCTCCTTGCCTAAGGAGACAGAACTAGAAATTGTTATCTGTCAGTGAAATTACTGCCTATGTTTTCTTCTAAGAGTTTTATGGTGTCAGGTCTCACATTTAGGTCTTTATTTTATTTTTGTGTATGGTATAAGCCAGTGGTCTAGTTTCATTCTTTTGCATGTAGCTGTCCTATTTTCCCAGCACCATTTGTTGAAGAGACAGTGTTTTCCCCACTGTATATTCTTGCCTTCTTTGTCACAGATTAATCAACCATATAAGTGTAGGCTAGTTTCTGGGCTCTCCATTCCATTCCATTAAGCTGTGTCTATGTTTGTGTCAGTACCATACTGTTTCGAGTATTGTAGTTTTGTAGTATATCTTGAATCTGGGATTGTAATATATTTGGCTTTGTTCTTCTTTCTCAAGATTACTATTAAATTTTCAATCTTAGCTTTCACTCCTCTCTCATAATTCATTCTGATTGTGTATGTCATCAATTATCTCGTCAGACACTTCCACCACTCTATTACAGACAGTAATAGAATGGTTACTGTCTTTTTTTCAGAGTGAGACACACAGGGATTGTAAGCCCACTTTAGCCTATTACTATCTTTGTGTGCTTGAGAAAACTCTCTGCAAACCAGTTTTATAAAAATGGAAATAATAAGTATCTCATAGTATAAGAGTGAAGATGCAGTGATATGCTTTATATAGGGCAATTGGCCAAAAATTACTGCTCAATAAATTTTAACTATTATCACACTTATATGGCCCTGCCCTATGTGCCCCTCTCCAGCCTCTCTGAATCCTTTCAACTCTTTCTTTTCTTTCTGGATAGCTCATTCCTCCCTTTATAATAAAGCCTTCCCTTTTGAGAATTAATTTTCATCTTCATTCTCTTAATAATTGCTCCAATAAGGATATTAACTGCCTGATATATTAAGGATACTTCATATAATACTTTATTTAAAGAAGTATATATTATCATCTCTATTTGACAAATAACAGAACTGAGAAATAGTGTAGTAAAGTTGCTTGCTTAACTAAAGTCATATAAGAAGGAAGGGGCAGAGTAATAATTTAAATTTAATCAATGGTTTAATTCTTTTCCAAAGCCAAAGGACTCCATTGACTGAAACTATTCATTATTCTTAACTTATCAACTTTATTGCATTTTTCATTATGGAGTATGGTAGGTTAAATATGGCCACACATTTTTTGTAGCTCCTTCCATCAGGAGGAGTTTATTTCTTCATATATCTTGAATCTGAATTGGCCTTGTGACTTTCTGGCTAATAGAATATGGTAGAAGTAAAAATGTGTGAGTTCTGGAGCCTAGGTCTTGAGCGACCTGACATCTTCAGGCTTCATCTTCTTGAAATGTTACCATGACTATCTAAGGCAACCTAGGATAGCCTACTGAATGATATGAGACCGCATGAAAAGAGTGGCTCAGGTGACAGGCAGTCATACCAATTCTCAGACATGTGAAAGAAGCTATCATCTACCCTCCAATCCCAGGCCAGTTACGAGCACACTCAACCACTGAGAGCCAAAAGAGAAACTCCAGATCAATCCAAGAATCCTTAGCAATAGCACATTGTCATCTAAGCCACTATGTCTTGGGGTGTTTTTAATGCATAAATAGCTAACTGAGACCAAAACTGATACCTACAGGTAGATTACATCTATGACACAGACCTAAAAGATGATTGGCTTTAAGACCAGGTAATGGGTCAATGATAGAGAGCAAACCACAAGACAGTCACAGGAGGCTGGAAGATCAGTGAGCAAATTGCTACTGGAGGCTGAAAAAGGGGCACCTGTTCTGTGTAATTTCTGTATAATTAGCATAAATATTGCCTGTAGTAAACTGGGAGATGGAGAATATACCTAATAAATTTGTGGATCTGGCAAAAGATAACTATGGACAGAATGCTGAATGTGCCAGGCTATTTCTCTTAGTGATGTATGATAAAACACAGGAAGAGATGTACAAGCCAGAAGGGACTGATCAGTTTGTAAGTAGCAATTAGAAAAAACAGACAAGACCCAACACTTGCTGGGTTGGAAAGTAAATCACCTCTCATCCCCTGTCTTCCAGCTGGTAAAAATCTTCTCAATCAAATGAAGTCTATGGATAAATATAAAATTGTGTGAGTGGCTGTGCAACCCTTTGCTAAAGGATACTGCTAAACTAGTGTCTAATAGACTCTCTTATCTGGGAAAGGGGGGCATCTAAGAATTTTAAGAGTGTTCTCCCATAACAGTCACCCACACAGACTAAAGTAGAAATTTGGGAGTCATCAGCAGGTGGATAGTACCCTAAGCCACCGAACAGGATGAGATGGACAGACAAAAAATGGTAGGTCAACGAATAAGAGGAATCAACACAGTCAAAGAGGTATAGCTCCTGGGATTCTATAAGCAGGAAAATAGAAGATGGTAATCAGTATTGGCTTGCCTTGAGACCTCGGAGGTGCTACTCTAGTTATTGGAGATGACATGAAAGTATGTGGCAAAGGATGGGGCAGAGGAAAAGATGGGTGGGTGTGAGAAGCCACAGTGCTTAATGACTTCTTTGTGGTTGCTGACATCACCAGGAATGATAGCGGGTTTAGTGGTGGAGGGGAATCCCAGACTTTTCTGTTTCCATCCCTTGTCATATCAAGATCTATATGCTTTTGTCTTTGTCTCTTTCAAATGTCTTAGATTCTGAAGAGAGAATAGATTTTAAAAAGCAAGTTCCTAAACTATGGCATCTCATGAGGATTATTTTGGAAGAAAATAAGCCCAAAAGACATGCGCATCAGAGACCTGAGCTAAGGAAGTCAGGAGGCAGATCTATCATTTCAAGTATCCTTTGCGCCCCACTCCCACCCCCCTCCACCTTCTAGAGTGAGCTCTTCTAGAGAAGGAGGAATCTGAAACTTAATGTTGGGCCATATCAACAAATGATTTTATATATGAGACCATATTTTTTCTAATGGATGCATTTTTTTAGACTTAGCATATTCTCCAGAAAACAGTGGTATAAACTGAGAGGTAAAACAGATATTGCCTATTTAGTTCTTTTGTTGTTGCTAGAAATAAATTTTTCTGGAATCACTGAAAATTCATATTCCCCAGTACAATCAATTAAATTCAGTAGCAGAAGCAGTTTGAGTAGGAATATACTTGTAATATCATTCCATGTTTAATATTATATGGGTCTGCCTCCATACTGTTTTCCACAGTTGCAGCACCAATTTACATTCCCACTAACAATGCATGAGAGTTCCTTTTTCCCCACATCTTCCATCACTTGTTATTTCTTGTCTTTTTTATTCTAGCTATTCTGGCAGGTTTGAGGTGATATTTCATTGTGGTTTTGATTTGCATTTCCCTGAGGATAAATAATGTTGAGCATTTTTTCATGCATCTATTGACCATCTATATGATTCTCTGGAAAAATGTCTATTTAGGTCTTCTGCCCATTTTAATTAGATTATGTGGTTTTTGATGCCGAGTTGTATAAGTTCTTATTATATTTTGTATATTAACCACTTATCAGATATATTGTTCTGATATACCTTCTCCCATTTAGTAGGTTGTCTTTCTGTTTTGTAGATGGTTTCCTTTGCTGTGCAAAAGCTTTTTATTTTGGTAAAGTCCCAATAGTTAATTTTTGCTTTTGTTCTCCTTGCCTGAGGAGACATATCCAGAGAAATGTTGCTAAGGCTGATGTCAAAGAAATTACTGCCTATGTTTTCTTCTAGGAGTTTTATGGTGTCAGGCCTCACATTTAGGTCTTTAATCTATTTTATTTTTCTGTGTGGTATAAGCCAGTGGTCTAGCTTCATGCTTTTGCATGTAGCTGTCCCGTTTTCCCAGCACCATTTGTTAAAGAGACTGTTTTCCTCACTGTATATTCTTGCCTTCTTTGTTATAGATTTAATCAACCATGCAAGTGTGGGTTTGTTTCTGGGCTCTCTATTCTGTTCTATTCATCTATGTGTTTATGATTGTGCCAGTACCATACTATTTTGTTATTACAGCTTTTTTTGTGTGTGTAAACAGTATGGAGGTTCCTCAAAAAATTAAAAATAGAAATACCATATGATCCAGTAATCCCACTACTATTTATCACCAAAATCAAAAGCACTTAATTTGAAGACATAAGCACCCCTATGTTTATTGCAGCATTATTTTTAATAGCCAAGATATAGAAGCAACCTTTGTCCATCAAGAGATGAATGGAAAGAAAAGATGTGGGGTGTGTGCATGAATGTTTATATGTATGTATATATATATAGTGTGTGTGTATTTCTTTTCAGCTATAAATATATATATATGTATATGTGTATATGTATATATATATATGTATATATTGTGTGTGTGTGTATTTTTTTTCAGCTATAAAAAAAGAATGAGATCTTGCCATTGCACCAACATGGATGGAGCTAGAGAGTATTATGCTAAGTGAAATAAGTCAGATAGAGAAAGACAAATAACATATGATTTCACTTACATGTTTTAGAAAACAAAACAAATGAACAAACCAACAAACAAAAAGCAGAAACAAACCCATAAGTACAGAGAACAAACTGTTAATTGCCAGAAGGGAAGGGTATATGGGGATGGGCAAAACAGGTGTAGGGGAGTGTGAAGTACACACTTCCAATTATGGAATGAATAAGTCAAGGGGATGAAAGATACAGCATAGGTAATATAGTCAATGTATTATCATAGTGTTGTCTGGTGACAGATGGTAGCTACACTTGGGGTGAACACAGCATAATGTAGACTTGTCAAATCACTATGTTGTATACCTGAAACAAATTTAACACTGTTTTTCAACTATACCTCAATTAAAAAATATATACATTATATGGGTCTACATTTTCAAGCTAAATAGACCTTAAAAAAATGGTCTGACCTTTATTACTCAAGAAGAACAATTTTTAACATCTCCAAATTTCAAATATTTCCACAGAATTGCTCCATTTTTGGAAAAAAATACAAAATGCTACTTAAAAGTTTAGTAATGCTTTCAAGTGAATTTGTATTTTAATAACCATAATAGCA
The DNA here is from genome assembly GCF_017311325.1 of Ursus maritimus. NCBI lineage: Eukaryota > Metazoa > Chordata > Mammalia > Carnivora > Ursidae > Ursus > Ursus maritimus. The sequence goes on along the minus strand of NW_024426996.1, from coordinate 1,419,098 downwards.
ACATACATATTTAATACCAACATATATACTTAAATTTATATATATATATATATATATGCATATATAGGGAACATTAAAACAGACCTTTATATATATATATATGTATATATATACATATACATATATATATACACACACACACATATATATATACACATATGCAGAAACATATATATAGAATAGATATACACACATATATACAAATACACACACATATATATGGAACATCAAAACCGACCTTTTTTGTGGTTAGGACACTTAAGATCTACTCTCTTAGTGAATTTCAAGTATATGATACAATACAATTAACCATATTTTCATTGCTGTAATTAGCTCTCTAGAACCTATTCATCTTGCATTCCTGAAGCTTTGTACCCCTTGACCAACATCTCCCCATTTCACTACGTGAGATGATAGATACATTAATTAGCTTGATTGTGGCTATTATTTCACAATGTATATGTATATCAAAACATCAAGTCATACACCTTACATCTATACAATTTTTATCACTTATACTCAGTAAAGATGGGGAAATTTAAAAAAACCACAAAACTATCAAATGTAGGCACTGCGGCATGAGGCAGTGGAAGGAGTCTTAACCAGGTGTGCATTAATCCATGCTCTAATTCCAGCTCCACCATTAGTCTTTCCAAAGAAGCTGTTAGAGGCATTAGATGAGATCGAGCACCTGATCTAATGCCAACTGAGTCTGCACATGGGAAATTTGTTAACCATTTTTCAGAATTCACTCCATCAACTTCCATAACCTTCTCTAATGGATGACTCCCTCTTTTGACTTTCCTGATCATAGTCTACTGGGGACTTTGGGCAGTGATTACCTAGGACATGGCATATTCCTCTTGCTATTTTAGCAATCATCTCTGCCTCCCAGCTATGTCTTTCTTATTTCAGTTTGGCCCACCTTCCAGGATGTTCAAACCCCATTCCTCCACTAAGAGGTATATGTAAAGACATGGCCTAGAACTTTAGATGACCATAAAGTCACTAATGATTTTATTTTTCTATAATTTTAAGTTTTCAATATCATAATGAATATAAATCATTTTTTCTTTGTTGAACATCATGTGAACGAGAAGAGTCTGTAGCTATTAAAAAAAAGACGTGGTTGCATTGTTTACATGTAGATTTTTCTTTTTACATTATATGGCAATGTATGCTAGCTACTCTGACACATATAGACATAAAATAACATCCTTCAGAGCAGTTTTGCACTATTGGATCTCTCTCTTCTCCTCCCCTACACATGTCTACCTTATACTAGCATTTTGGAGGTTTTTAGAGAAGAAGGAATGCTGAGAAAAAAACTTGCTGAATAATAACCAGTTTTAGCTGATGCTTGAAATTTCACTATTAGAAAATCATTCTTCTCTGTAAGGCAGTTTTTATCCAGGTTCTTCGTTTAAAATAATAAACTAACTTAATAAAACATTATGTATTATTATAAGAAAACAATTTTAAATTAGCTAAGTTCCTGCCATGCTGCAAGTGACAACAAATGTTTTCTCTGGCAATAAGAGAATTAAATTTGTAATTAACTCTGCACTAATGGATTATAGTCCCTTTCTTGAGATAGCCTCAGGAGATACAATTTTTTCCCTTTGTGATTGTGAATATTTCTTTTCTTTTCTTTTCTTTTTAAAGATTTTATTTGTTTATTTGACAGTGAGAGAGAGAGAGCACACAAGCAGAAGGAGCGGCAGAGAGAGAGAGAGACAAGCAGACTCTCTTCCGCTGAGCAGGGAGCTGGATGGGGGACTCCATCCCAGGACCTGAACTAATCATGACCTGAGCCGAAGGCAGCCCCCATTTAACCAACTGAGCCACCCAGGTGCCCCTATGAATATTTATTATAATATTAAATTTTTGCTGCTTTCAAGTAAATCAATATCTTATTTAGATTTTGGAGGGACTATTTGCTTGGTTTTCTGACTAACTTCAAGAAGACTGGAAATACATTACACAGTTGACTCTTGAACAACAGGGGTTTGAACTGCATTTATACAAAGATTATTTTTGAAAAAAAATAAGTATAATATTCTAAATGTATTTTCTCTTCCTTATGATTTTCTTAATCACATTTTCTTTTCTCTAGTTTACTTCATTATAATACTGTATATAATAGATTTGCAAAATATTTGTTAATCAACTATCTGTGTTAGTGGTAAGACTTCAGGTCAGCAGTAGGCTATTCGTAGTTAAGTTTTGGGGGAGTCAAAAGTTATACATGGAGGTTTGCGGCCACCACTGCATCGCTGTCACTTGCTAACGCCAGCACCACCTCCAGCTCACAGAGCTCCAGCAGAACGAGAAGAGGCGTAAGTAGGGAGGTCTCCGTACTACGGCTTATACAAGCTGACTGCCTTAAACTTACCAGTGTGGCTACGAAAGCCACGCATGAGAGTGCTCCCTCTACTGGAGGGGTGAAACCTCAACGTCATAGGCCTGGTACTGTGGCACTCCATGAAGTTAGACATTCCCACAAGTCCACGGAACTTCCGATTTGCAAACTTTCTTTCGACCATCTGATGCCAGAAATTGCCCATGACTTCAAAACAGATCTGTGCTTCCAGGGTGCAGCTATTGGCATTCTGCAGGGGGCAAGTGAGGCTTATCTGGTGGGCCTTTCTGAAGACACCAACCTGTGTGCTCTCCATGCCAAACGTGTCACAATTATGCCAGAAGACATCAGCTAGCACACGTCAGACATGGAGAATGTGATTAAGCACCATCATGATGGAAAACATTTCAGTCTTTAAAAAAAAAAAATTATCTTCTTCCTCTTATTGATAGCTCTGAACATTAGATATTTTTTTTCCCTGGGGTCAAAAGGTACCTAAGTATATGACTGCAAGTGGAAAAATAGGGGATAGAAATTAGGTATTGGCAGCTTTTCCACTTTCATTTGTGTGTGAATTTTTAATATAAATGTGGGGATAGAAAGCATTAATACAGGTCAAATGTTTCAGTGAACACGCTTCTGCAGTTCAACTTTATAGTAATTATAAATACGCCTATTACATTTTTCTGGACAATGCCAGCACTTGGATATTTTTTCTACCACAAGTAAATTTCCTATTGATGGCAGCTACATGGTGTTTGTAGCATTTTTATCGTAGAGTAGATTTCATCCATTCACTATACTTTCCTGAGTTGTGCTATATGCAAGTGTGTGTTTTATGTTGTCTGTCTTCTGTGCTGTTCCTGTAAGCTTACTATTAAAATACATTAAACAATAAAAAAAGTTACACATGGGTTTTCAACTATGTGGGAGGTTGACACCCCCAACTCCAATGTTGTTCAAGGGTCAACTATATTTGTTTTACAATCAGAGTTAACTGTTCTGCTTTATAATCAGAATTGATCAAATATAACTATGGCACTCACCACCAACATAATGTTTGTAAAAATTAGAAAAAGAAAGCTTCCTTTTTACACTATCTTGTCATGTTCATTTATATGTGCAAATACATATATATGTCTTCTTTTTATTTATTATTTATTTCCTTACTATTCTCCAGACTACAAGCCACTAAAGGAAAGGAGCCATGTTTGTTTTGTTCATTGCTATATTCCTGTATGTCCAGCTCTGTAATTAAACGAGACAGTGAAGTAAATGCCTCAATTCTATGCATATGTATGTGTGTACACACACATACATTCACAATATTATATGTGTACAATACATATATAGACACATGTTACATACTTATGCATACTACATACATGTATATATAAGCAACAACGTGTGTGTGTGTGTGTGTGTGTATATATATATATATATATATTTGTTGGTTTGCTTGTTTCAACCACATACTTAATTTTAGGAGTGTGGGAAGATAAAGGACAACAGGGTAAAGGAAGATAGGAACTAGTCCACAGCTAGGAATAAAAATGATGTAATGAAATTCATAGCTATTTCCCAAATCTTTATTGTAAGCAATAGTTTCAGCATCTTTTATTCCTAAATCTCTACTTAGAATATTTTTAAAATAGCCTATTTTCTAAATATTTCCACACTTTCTCTTAGAGATAAGGACAGTCAGTTCACATGTACTATCAGTAAATCAGGGGAGGGGAAGCAAGAACAAATAACCATCTGTGTACAGCTTATAGTGTATTATCATCCCCCTAATAAACATTAGCCAGGTGGAGAGGAAAGTGCATAGGCTTTAAAGTGAGGTAGATTCAGATTTAGATGCAGGCTAGAACATACTCTCTACATGAAAACATTGGTCAAATCACTCTGACCTTCGGTTTCCTCTTTGGAAAAAAAGGGATTATAAAACCCATCTCAATTGATGTTGTGGGGATTAAATGGGATGAAGAAGGGAAAGCATCCAGCATAATTCATAACATATGGTAAAAGGTCAATAATTGTCCCCTTTGTTTTTCTCACCCTTGTCAAGGAAGAAGTGCTTTTCTAAATAGATTTGGTTACACTGTTCATCATTGTCCTGATAAATCTTTGAACAAAGAGGGTCACTATATTTAGCAGCTTGCAAAAATCTATTAAAGTACCACTCTCTGTTGTAATTGTTCACTCAAGGACTGGCTACAGGTCTACACTCTGAACATCTCCAGGGCCACACTATATCCATTCATCTCTGTATCCAACTAGCTCTGTGCTGGCTCATGGTGGGTACTCAATAAATGTTCCTTAAGCAAATATATTATAAAGAGAATACAGAATATATGAAAGGACTGAACTGACATCATTATAAAATTCACTAGGTTCCCCTAGGCAGTGGCTCCCAAACTTGGCTGCCCATCAAAATGATGCGAAAAACTTGTAAAAAATTGAGGTAACAGCCACTTGCAATCCTCTGTACCCAACAAATTAACAGAATTTAAACCTGGAGGTTATGGGGCAAAATAATTCATTTTTTGTTTTTTTAAATATCCTGGGTAATTTTGATGAGACACACACACACACACACACACCCGGTTTGTAAGCCCTTGTGTAGTGATTGGTAGTTACCAAATCATGCTTCTTAGTCTGGCTGCACCAAAACCGTCTGGAGTGGGGACAGCTTTATGAAATGCAGATTGTGCAAAACAAGGGAACCAAAATCTCTGGAATGTGTCCTAACAATCTGCATTTTTCATGTACTAGAAAAATTAGTGGATCTATACCAGGAAATGCGTGTACCTGTGTGCTAAGCGATTGGAAGATTTCACAATTTCTTAAAATTGAGAACGGGAAGTGAATTAAGTGATTACTTCCCCAATGAAGAGCAGAGCCCTTAGAATCTCCGGAGGAGGTTTTCTTCAAAATTAAGCATGACCTTTCAAATTCTAATGTGCCTTGGATGGGGAGAGGGGAGAGTCTCTATGTTGAATAGGAAAGAGCCTTGAGAAGGAGCCACTTTGTTTCAGAATTTTAACACATCTAGGAAAATACCAAGGGAGTTGTGGCTTAGAAAGTTCTGCCTTTTTGCTAGCACACACTTTACTAAAGATATGTTACTTTATATTTTAGTTTGTAACTAGTGTGCAAATGGGATAAATCAGCAGCAAAATTTGTTTTGCCAAGACCAATGCTTCATTATCTTTTTGAAAAATGCTATCTTTCCTAATAAAGATGAAAAAAAAAAAAGCCTCTACTGATTGCCTCAGGAAAGATCTGCAATTTTCTACACCTACCTAACTTAATTTTAAGACTTCTAATTCTTCCCAGAGATTTTTTTTTTTTTTTTTACCTAGTGGCTTAGAAATAAACCCACTGTCAGTCTTCGCAATGAAAACTCAGTACAGAGCTGGTGGAAAACAATGGAGCAACCTAACATTATGCATTAACTTATAAAGTCCCTTATGATACAGGAGAGATCGCCCTGTTTTCAAACACCATTTAAATGAAAATCTAAAGTGCCTCCTAGCAGTCCCTTGGGATAAGTGAAGAATATAATGTTCAGTATTTTCCTTCAGAAAGTCTGAGTAGGTATGTTCCTCCAAATCTAACTCTCTGAAAGCAAGTCTTTTATCTTTTCAATTTTTCTCAAAAACAGTTCAGAAATGTAAATTATAAACAAATATGTTAGTGACAATGCATTACCAAGGCTACTAATTTAAACACACGTGGTATTTCTTGGCATTATGACATATGCCCAAGTCATTGATAGATGTATATATAGAGATACACAGATATATTGACTTTTGATATATATATATATAAAACATAAATCAATTTTTTATCATAAATCATAAAAAACATTATATATATATATAAACTTGGTATCAGGTATATATGTTACCAATAATTTTGGAATTTTGACATTCCTTGGCCATTTCTTCCTATGAAATTCTAAATATATCACAAAACATTTGTAAATAGTGAAGTAGCTTAAAGTCATTTTTGTTTTGAGAATGTAACGTTTGACAATGATCTCCCAAAATAATTGGAAGCATCCCAGGGTATTCAAGATAAGCAAAGACTGCATGGGGAGAACTCTGCACTGGAAACTGTTCCTCAAACTAAATGTAAAAATGAGTTTCTCTGCAAATAGGGATCGATCTTTTCTGATTTGTATGCCTCTTATTTCCTTTTCTTGCCTTTTTGCACTGGCTAGAAATTCTAGTACCATGTTGAATAAAAGTGGTAAGATAGGAAACCCCTGCCTTCTTCCTGATCTTAGGAGAAATCTCCCCTCTATTCCTAGTTTTCTGAGAGTTTTTATCATAAATTTGTGTTGAATTTCATAAAATGCTTTCTCTACACTAATTGATATAGTCATGTGATTTTTCTTCTTTAGTTGTCAATATGATGGCATATATAAATTGATTTTTGAGTGTTGGACCAGTTTTGCTTTTTGAGAAACTTGTCCACTTCACCTATATTGTCAAATTCATGCACGTAGAGTTGTTGGTAGTACTCCCCTACATCCTCATTTTATAGGTACCTATGATATTTTATTTACTTACTTAGAATATATTGTTTTATTAGAAATATCTCCTTGGAGTATCTGAGATATGCATGATTTAGGTAATCATTCTCAAACAGTTGTCACGGAGTACCCAGTGTTGAATAGAAAAATGAAAAACTGTTTTATTCTATCTTTGGTATAGGTAGTACAATTAGATATGGCAAAAAGTTTGTGATAAGTCCTGACAGCCAGAAGTATTTTGCAAAAGCTTTTTAGATTACATTCTAATACTTTATGCAAAAGACAACCAGATTCCTTTCATAACATATGGTACATATAAATTTACTTCTACCTTTGTATTCTGAATATCCCAAGTATATCAACTCACTATCTTTGTCTAAAAAGCTATAACCTATCTTATTAAAGATGAAAATATATTAGTATTAACAATGTTAGGTGTAGCTGTATTTTTTACAGGAATTCTATTTCATAACAAATCACAGAGTGACATAGTTTCATGTTCTGCAGAGTTTTGATTTCTTATTATCATTTACACTTGTTTTCGTTGTTGCCCTGGTAGCACAAAAAATTGTACACTTTCATTCTAGGCCAGAAAAGCTGAAATTCTTATAGCTTTATACTATGCCCATTTTGATGAGTGTCTCAGGATGGGGATGGCAGGTACAGTGTCTTCACGTTCCTGCTCGCCATTTCTGTACCAATGGAGACATATCTCATTAACCAGCCAGAGCAGTCCACTCCAGAGAGTAAGGCAAAAGGTTGTTATTCATTTTAACATAATCTTTCAGGCAACCATTTCCTAACCAGCAATATTCCCTACAAGATGAAGCCCACCAGCCTTCCCTATACTATATGTTTTGTGAGGAAATTATTTAAAAATAAAACGAAATAAAAAGCATGACACTATTAGTTTCCACCTGAAACTTATAGATGGACATTGATAGGTAGCTTTTAAACAAAAGATTATTTGGAAATGAAAGCTTCTTTTAAAGTATGTAATAGACTGAAAGCAAAAAAATATTATTGCAAAACCATTATTTCTATAGCCATACTGTACAAAATATGCTGAAAACTGTATGTTGTCAGATTTCAAATTAATCTGTAGTTCTCTATGGTTCAAAATTGATATTTTAAATAATGAAAGCACTGGTTTATTATTATGATTGTTATTATGATTCTGACTACTATATTGTAACTTTAATCGTATTTATTCATTTCCTCATTCCACAAACATTTCTTGAACACTTAATAAATGTCAGCCCCTGTTTTTAGCTCCAAAGATAACTGGGCAACAAGAAAGCCAAAGTTCTGCTCCCATAAGGGATGACAAAAACACATAGAAATGTACCCAAACAGGGGCGCCCGGCTGGCACAGCGGTTGAGCATCTGCCTTCGGCTCAGGGCGTGATCCCGGCGTTATGGGATCGAGCCCCACATCAGACTCCTCCGCTATGAGCCTGCTTCTTCCTCTCCCACTCCCCCTGCTTGTGTTCCCTCTCTCGCTGGTTGTCTCTATCTCTGTCAAATAAATAAATAAAATCTTAAAAAAAAAAAGAAATGTACCCAAATATTCATACATAACTGTGCACAGGGTACAGAGATAGGATGGTTAGCTAGAGAACACTTGGTAACTAATTTAGATTGTTGGGTGAGGGGTGGCTACTCAGAGAAGCTGATAATGTGACCAGAGACATGAATTACATAAAGGAGTCAGCTTTGTGAAGTTGGACAGGGAAAAAACATTCCACACAGGCAGAGCTGACCACATAATTTGCGGGGCCCCTTACAAAAAGACAATGTGGGACCCCTTGTTCTAAAAGCAGAAAAAGGTGCCATAAATGTACTAAAATATAAAGCTTTCTCATTTCTTCCATGATCTTTCATTGGACTTGTCATAGTGTTTTTTATTTGTTGTATTACTATTATTGACATATTAATGTTATTCTAAGCAAAGAAAACTAAAATTTATAATTATTAGATAAATGTTACCATTCATTTTTATATTACATCATGCCAGTTTTAAATTCCAAAGTAAGAGAATTTAACTCCCAGGTGGCATCACCTCACAGATGCCATCACGAATATTATACAATTTTTGATTTCATAGCTTGTATATACATATATCTTTAACTCATACCAGAAGCCTTGTACAAAATTGATTCAATTGTTTATCTCAGCTGTTTTTTACTTCTTGATAGGCACACATTCTATAAGCATTCTCCCCCTTGAGCTTACTTACAAGGAAGGACTACATGAATGAACATGGTTTGGTTACCCTATTTTTCTCTTTCCATCTCATGATTCTCAGTGTGGGTGGTTAGTTAATACTGGGAAGATACATGAGCAAGAAAGGTTATGGACAGGGCTCTTTGATTATTCAAGCTTCTTAAAACATCACTGCTTCTTTCAATGTTTGAAGCAGGTTCTGGTTCTCAATACAAGGTGTGCTCTCTCAGCTGTCAGTGTCCCTGCTTACTCAGTTCTAGACATGCTTACCTTGTACTCACTTTGAGTCATAATGAACCTCTACTACACATTGTAGGTATATCAGAATTCTGTGCTCATGAGGCACTGTAAGTGCAACATGCAAATTAGGTGGCAATGAATTATGGAAATATTGCATGCATTTCCTCTGCTCACCTATGTGCTCCACTGTGCCACTGAATTTTACTTACAAAACTCAAGTTAAAAGATAAAATTATTTAAAAATTCAGGATAGCATTAGTAGAGCATTAGACCAAGTACAGGGTCTTTTTGCTAACAGTGCTCTATGTGATAGCACAGATCACACACCCATGAATCTGGCCTTCCAGGCAGATCAAGAACTTGTGTGAAGGCCTGAAAGCAGAAATGAACTTGTCACTTTTTAAATGAGAAAGCAAGCCACTGAAGCTTGGTGGGTGGACAATGGAGGAGATGAGGTCAATGAGGAAGGAACTAACAGATGACACAGGGCTTTGTTTGCCAGGCTAAGAAGTCTGATGTTTACTCTAATTTTGATTGGAAGCCATTGGAATATTGTAAACCAGGAACATCATGATCTGATTTACATTTTTAAAAGATCACTCTCCTGTGAAATATGAAGTAGTCTTAGAGAGGTGGTGATTTGAACTATGGTGGAAATAGTATAGACAGAGAGGTGTGCAAAATTTAGGATATGTTTTAGAAGTTGAGTCAACTTGGCTTTTGTTGGGTTAGGTGTATGGTATGAGGGAAAAGAGCAAGAAGAGATTATTAGGGGTTTGTTTGCTTTTTTTTTCCTTGTTCAATGAGGTGAGGAAGACTAGTGGTAGGACAGGTTTGGTGGATACAGGAAATTTCTTTTGGCCAAGGTGAGTCTGAGTTGCCTGCTAAAACTCCAAGTGATTTTGCCAAATCGGCTATTTAGGATGAAAGGCCTAACAGTTGGCGAATAAATAAATATAAATTAAAGTAACATACAGAGCAAACTTAGAGAATTATAGGTTATTCGCCATTTTTCTCTGTATGAGAGGTGACTGGCTCTTCTTCATGTGGTCAGTTTCAGTGCACGAGCTAACCAGGTCACAAATAAAATCTCCCTTGTCTTTCCTCCTCCTAATAATGGGTCGCTGTACATACCCAGGAAGGTCTGTCGGTTCATCCATTAGAGAAGAAACAAAATCTTATTAGCAGCAAGTCGCATAGATTCTGGGATTCATGAAGGTAGTATAAAATTTTGTTTTAATAACTGCTAGCAGCTCACATATTAATCCAACAGAAATAGCCTCATATGAGGTTCCAGAGGTTCTTTACTTTTGTTAGTCTTCTCTGTACTTTTATTTCTCTGCTGTTTGGATCTCATTTCAGTGGTCAAAATCAATGGCTTAAAGCTGACCCTGTGAGGTTACAACCAGAAGACTAGTATCTTGACTCGATCTTTAGCCACTCGTGTTGTGGTTACACATGCTTAGTGAGAGTTTGCTTGGGCTGTTTGGGAATTGCAGGAGTGGCATTAGAACAGTACTGCACCATTCTCTCACTGAGATCCATCACTTCTCATCCCACAGCATCTATGAACTCTTACATGAAAAATCACTCTCCTACCACAGATGAAGATGTGAAAGGAGAAAGGGTGATGGGACAGAGCACCCTATTATGCCTCAAGTAGCTACAATGAGAGCATCTATCAAATGCTAGCCATTTCTATAGTCTTAGGTACATGGGCAGGATAAATGGTTTATTTCCTCATTTTACAGATCATGTAGCTGGTAAATTTCATCTTTGGGAATCAAATTCATATTGTCAAGTGACAAAATCTGTGTTCTTTCCATTATACAACACTGCCTCTGTAAAAAAAACTTTGCCATGTGAAATTTTCCTTTTTACATACCAAATATCCATCTGCTTTTGTGTTCTAACTGGGCTCACTAGAATGTTACTTTTACAGACTAATTCAATATCTAATTTTACGAAGGAGAAAACCAAAGCACAGAGATTTGCAGACCAATCCAATGCCACATAATAAACACATTTAATGAGAGTAGCTTAATAGTGTTAGATATTAATTATTTAATAAGATTTACAATTTGTCCTGGTTAGTCAGCAATAGATGTAAGAAGGATTAAAAGTTAAACTTCACTTTTCCCCAAACCTCTATAGAAAATACAAGTTTTTATTTTGCATCGTTTAAATGAATCCTGGTGGATAAATGCAATCAGAGATAGGTCTAGATGGTAGTGTGTCTTCTACTTAGCCTAATTCTACATCTACTTGTCCTTGTTATTTATGAAAATTGGTTCAAGTGTAATCTCATTATGTTTGTTCTCAAATGGAAACAAACATCAGAAATTATATATCCAACATGCAAATGGCATTTTCTTTCTGAACATGAAACAAGGAAAGGATACCACAGAACTTTCCTGTAACACAAATGAAATTGACATGATTTACTTGGGACCATAGCAGGATTTGGATGTTTTTTAATATCTGCAGTTAGATGTAATGTTAGCCACTGTGTGAATGAGGCTAGGAAGAAGGGTTTTTCCGATATTGTACAGCCTGAAATAAAATTAGAATTCACTTCATTAAGGAAAGAGGTTACAAAATCACATCTTGCTTTTTTTTTTTTTTTAAGTGTCTCCAAAGATTTCTGAGACCTAGATAAGCTGTTAACAGTGTTGCAAGGTTTCATAATATTTAGCTGTTAACTCTACAGGATGGGAACTACTTGGTTAGAAAAATAGGAAGAACAGGCAATATTTACAGCACCATGAAATTCATCCAGGACCAAAGTGGCCGAATGCAGCTAAACACAGCACAGTTTTAATTGCCTTACGTAAAATGTTGCTAATTTGTCCAGATCTTAATTGGAAAAATCTATTCTATGAGAGAAATGATACTGTTCATGTCAGAATGCAAGAGGGAGATGGAACATCAAGCAATGAAGCCTATTCTACATGCCGAGGGAACTGTGTAAAGACTGAAGGGTAAGTAAAAAATTAGAAGAGAAACGTGTGCTCATACTGTACTCTTCAGTGATTAAAGGTTACATGTTTCTATAAGGAGAGGCATGTATGAAGTACTTGATACCTCTACTAAATCCTTAAATAAGCAAATAGCCAACTTGCTTATTTAAAGATTCTCAAGAATCTTTGTGCTTACAACTGTGATTGGTCCCGTGGGAAATACAACGGCCTATGCATGCTTCCTGCCTTCAAGGAGTGCCCTGTCACTCCTTGTCACAAGATGCTGTGACAGTGGGCCATAAACGGTACAGCCAACATAAACTATATTTTCCCACTAAGGCCAAATGTGCTTCACAGAGCCATTTCATATTCAGCTTTATAATCTCTCACATGGTGACTGTTTTGGAAAATCCTTTGATGAATGTCTAGAGCACTTTGTGTGGATGTGGTACCTATATAATTGATTATTCTCTCTGTGCTTTGCACATGTAAAATGGAGATAAATAACAGAACTTTCCTGTACTGTTGTGAGATTGAAAAAAAAAATGTACAAAAAGTGCTTAGCCGGATCAGAAGTCCTCTCACTTGATGTCAGTTGTTGTCACCATCATCATCACACTGCGAAGCTCGCACAGACATGTTGTTAATGGATAGAGGTGAATGAGAGTAAGAACAGAACTGTCCTCCTCTTTTGCAGCAGTATCTCTTCTGGGGAAAGTTGCCACTGTGTACATATCTTAATAGGGAATACCAATATCTGATATTGCAATTGCATTCACTCTTAAAAAAAAAGAGCTGTTTATAATTCAGTTCAATAAACGATCACTGTGTGAAAATGGCAGGCATGGTAGTAGGCATGAGCATATGAAGATAAATAAAATACATCCCACTCTCAAGGGCTTTAGAGTATAAAGGGAGATTCTGAAAAGTAAAGACATTTAGCAGCTCATGATAAGTGCTCTGATAGAACCATTACAGGGCGCTATGGGGGCAGATTGGAAGGAGGCCTATCCCAGTCTGGAGGAGAAAGGAAGCATCTGTGACGATTTCTTGGAAGAATTATGCAATGGATGAGTTAAATTTAGATGAAGGGGATTGTAAGAACAAAGCCAGGAGGCCTACATAGGCATTGTGTTTTGAGGGAACTATAAGTAGTTTTGAGAGCCTGGACTAAAGTGTAGTGCAGCAGACTTGAAAGGAAAAGAAAGTATAAATGTCTGCAAACAACTCATGAAAGGATAGATGAATGAGGAAATAAGCGAGTAACTAGGCTCTGGTCCTACACTGATCTAAAAGTGAGAGGCGGGGTGGGCTATGGAGAAGAAGTCAGACAGCAGAGGAACTGTGGAGGCTTCTAGCTTTTATCACATCAGGCTGAGGAAGAGACTGCCACTCAGAGGTTCATTTACTCCCCTGTAAAACAATCCTAGACGAAGCCTGATTACATTCTTTGGATTTCTATTTCTTATTCAGTCATCAGAATTAAAGACTGGCTATGGCCCTAACATACCCTTCAGTGCAAGATCAAGGAATTTGAACCAAAAAAAAAAAAATTTAAAGTAATTAAAAGCTTAGAGTATAAACACAATATGGTCCCTTACATTTTGGAAATCTCCGCAGCATCAGCATGTTTCTGGATACCATTCAAATGTACAGAAGATGATGATAGGAAGTAGCTGAAGGCTGTGAGTGCAGTAACAAGACTCACCTGAGTATAAGCAAGAGAAAGTGAGAACCTGAACTAGGTCAGCTGCAGTGGGTGTGGACTCTATGTAAGCCAAAGAAAGACACTTATGAGACAAATCATTAGGACTCACGGCTGATATACAGAGAGCCGAAGAGAGATGACAGGTTCTATGTGCTTTGGCTTGTTTCTGAGATGTTGAACATTCTGGAAATTTGAAGTCCAATTGGCTTAACCATTTAGGATCAGACCCATCTCTTCAATGCAGAAGTGGATTCTACAACCCTATTTGGACTCTACCATCTTTCTCTTAATGATGTTCCAGCAACAGATCATGGGGATGATACCAGTTTTACCTCTCACTGCCATGGACTCTGAGGGACCAGTATTATAATATTTTATTGTATTCTCTATTTTGCATCAATCTCCTTGACCAGATCTTATGCATATAGACACACATGTATGTACATATGATTATGACATAAACTCATGATGAAGATTTGAGACTATTTAAAGATTATTAAGGGAGTAAAAATAAATACAGAACAATTCTATTCTAATATCTAAATGCTGAAATGATCTCAACCAAACACATAATTATTGACCAACTAGGACCTTTACACAGTGCTATATGTTTCCATATAATTTATGTGCAGTATGAAATTCCATGAGAGAACTTTTAAAATCCATAAAGTTTTTCTGTTTTTATTTTGATACCAATTTTTGTTCCAGTGATATATGGGAAGCAATAAGTTCAGGTTTGAATTAAGAAAAGTAGAGTAGGGGTGCCTGGGTGGCTCAGTCGATTAAGGGTCTGCCTTTGTCTCAGGTCATGATCCCAGCTCCTGGGATAGAGCCCATGCAGGGCTCCCTGCTCAGTGGGGAGTCTACTTCTCCCTCTCCCTCTCCCTCTGCTCCTCCTCCCGCTCAGGCACTTTCCTTTTCTCTCTGAAAGAAAGGAAGAAAGAAAGAAAGAAAGAAAGAAAGAAAGAAAGAAAGAAAGAAAGAAAGAAAGAAAGAAAGAAAGAAAGAAAGAAAGAAAGAAAGAGAAAGAAAGAAAAAAAAAAAAAAAAAAAAGAAAAAAAAAAAAAAGAAAGAAAGAAAGAAAGAAAGAAAGAAAGAAAGAAAGGAAAAGAAAGGAAAGGAAAGAAAAGAAAAGAAAAGAAAAGAAAAGAAAAGAAAAGAAAAGAAAAGAAAAGAAAAAAAGAAAAGTAGAGTAGCCTTACTTGTAAATATTGTGATTTGATATGCCTGGAGAGGGACTTGGAAAATTTTATCTTTAAAAAAAAAAAAAAAGCTTCTCAAATGGATCTTATGTGCATTCAAGGTTGGAAGGACAGTTTTCCTAAATAAGGTCCAAATTCCTTATTATGTCATATATGCCTCTATCCTCTGACCCTTGCCTGCTAGTCTAGCCCCATTTCCCCACTGGAGTCAGCTTTCCATCTATATCAAATAGCTTGCAATTCTCCAGACATATTAGACTGTGTTGTGCTTGCAATTCTCCTGCCATGCCTGCCTGTATAATTCAAGAACCCAGCTTAAAATTGATGACTAACTCCTTTGGCTTCTCCTCTATTCTATAAGGACTCAGCATCATATGAACACTTTATATCAGGATCGGAAATACGGCATTTGAAAGTTGCCTGCAGGCTGCAGCTAACTGTACCAAGACTGTTAGCAAAATTTAACTCTTGGAAAAACTGTTCCTATGTTTGAGGAAAAACACTTTAGCAGAACTTCTGTTTATGCAAAGAAAAGATACAGATCCTACTCTGAAGGGGAAATGGTGAGCAAAAGGAGAGCTAAAAGCATGAGGATAATAGAGCTATAAGGAATCTTAGTTTTCTGGGGGAAGAGATGTTCTGACAAGGACAGTTTCTGCCTGACAGAGAGGACAGAGTCCTGGATTTCAGAGTTCCTAGAGGATCCAAGGCAGCAGACTGAATTCTGCTCCTAAAGCAGAGGCTCTTAACCTTACTGTCTGACTTGGTGCTGACTGATGGGTCAGAGAGGGTTACTGGAGACCGAAGGAAATTCGAGACTTCCAGGTACCTCCTGCTTCTTGTCATTAACAACAGTGTTAGAAGTGTCCAAATATATATTTGCTCTCCTTAAAAGCTGTAAAAGGTGATAGTTATTGGCTTTTTTAAAGCTCTACAATTCCCTGGTGTGGAAGATGAAGTAGGGTCTGTAAGCACATAATAAATTGGAAGTAGAGACATGTCATAGGGTGGGTTTGTTTGCATTCATAATCAATAACCTTTATTGAGTGTTTTCTACTCTAGGTACTGGACATGTCTTAGTTCATGTGATCCTCACTACAACCTATAAAATTAGTTCTATGAAATAAGGATGTGGAAATAGAGACATAGGGAATTTAGGGTCAAAACATCTAGCTAGTGGCAGACTGAGTTTTGACCCTTCTCTGAATCCACCTAGAGCCCACTCTTTTATTTTTTATTTTTATTTTTTAAAGATTTTATTTATTTGTCAGAGAGAGAGAAGGAAGCGCACACAAGCAGGGGGAGCAGCAGGCGGAGCAGGCAAGGGAGAAGCAGGCTCCCGGCTGAGTAAGGACCCTGATGCCTGACTTGATCCCAGGACCCTAGGGTCATGATCTGAGCTGAAGGCAGATGCCTAATCAACTGAGCCCCCAGGTGTTCCCTAGAGCTCACTCTTTTAAACACCACGTAACTTAAAACAGTGTAGTCCACAATGGCAAAGGTAAGGAAAACCTACTGACAATGTTTATTATGACTAGCAAAGAAAAGGAGACTAGAATAGAAATTTACCCAGTATACATTTAAGTACATCACTGGCCACTAAAAAAGCACATATGTGATACAAAGCAAAACAAAAAAATGAAAGTTTTATTTAGGACCTATTTCACTGTAAAAGCAACCTTTTGTTCTCCTTGTGGATAAACTGCCTTTTCAGTAATTAATTTTGATGGAATCAAATTTCTTAGTATTTTACTTGTACCACTATAGATTTTTATTTTGTTGAAATGTATCTTCTTCCTTGTTCCATTTTGTTCCATTTAATGATATTACCCAGCCTTAAATGTACTAAAAAAACTCCTCTACCCAGTTAAGTCAAACTCGGGAGTTTACAGAAGAAACCCTCTTTGCTCCTAAGTAATTCATTTTTCTATTTTTAGTGAAGGAAATATTTTACTGACACTTTACAGAAGAATCTACAACGGGATAGAAATTCTTCTAATTTTGAGAAAGGTAAGTCCTTTCCCCACCGAAAATACAAATTCCTATAAATATGAGACAATAGTGATAAAGCCACGTTATGTAAAGCCATGTACATGAAGTGCAGATACCAAGCTCCTTTAGTATTTCTTTAAGAGATATTCTTCTTGTAATTCCCATAAAATGACCTATCTGAAGGGCTTTTGCTTTTTCAGTTGTATGATACAAATTCAATTTGAATAATATTGCATTATGTTTCACATGAGTTTCAGTGGCTGCCACTTAGCACATCTTCATTTTGACAGAGCAGTAAGCTATAGCGTCTACATGGTGGTTTTGGTGAAGAAAAACTATCAGAAGGTAAAGGGCTCTCAGTGGATTTGAACTAATCAAATCAATAAAAGCTCTTTGTGCCCTACCCAAAACTGCTGGAAAATGTATGCAGAGTTGTAAAGAGTAGGATAAGGATAAAGTTTCTTCTACTTCCTTACAGACAAGATGTTGTGGAGCGTTCTTTGCTGGTACAATACTCCCAGGGTTAGCTTTTGGTAATTAAAACCATTCACCCTTATTATTAAAGTTTATCTATATTTAAAATCCGAAGTCAGCCAGCATGAAGAGCTGAATTGTAATTAGTTTAATAAAACTATCCAGGGAGGTTACGTGATCTAGCAGAAAACACAGAAAGTCAATGAGATGGGTCTTTGTCTCGGTTTATCTGTTACCGTAGGCCTCAGTCTACCCCCTACAAAAGGAAGGCAGTAAAGTTCCCTTCTTCACAGTGTGGGCAAGACACTAGTAATTCAGCACTGATGTCTTTACTGATGTCTGGCCGGCAGCCAGTGTGCTGTGGACAGGGTGTTTTCTTCTGCTCAGTCTAAGGCTGGTCTTCCAGTTTTCCCATGGATGCATTGCTTCCCAACTCACCTGCTACTTCCCATTTTCCACGTCGGTCAAACTCAAATGCTGCCATGAGGGGAAAAAAAAAGTTTCATTTACTTTAAAAAATTTTAAATTGTTAGTGTATGCTCTAAGAGCGGTCTTGTGTCACAGAGCTCATCATGTATTAATGCTCTTTGGGGAGGCTGGACATTCTCAGGTGCTGATGCTCCATTAACTAGTTCAGTTTTACTTTTATTTATCCTTCTTAATTATGTATGACTAGGTTAGTATTAAAATAGATTTGTGATAAATTACATTCTTAGATACCCAACTGCTGGACAGATACAGAAGGCAGCTGAGATCACACTGAACAAAAAGTGGCAGATTTAGGGCACACATAAATAAAGTAGATGATGAGAATGGACCTCAGTTCTCAGATCAGTAAATAATGGATCCGTTTTTTTTTTAAATCTCTCTTTTTATTTCTTTCAGTTGGTTTTTTACAAACGTGGATATTAAGTGCCTATAAATCTCATTAGTGGAAAGATCATTGATTTTGGAGTCAGTCAGATTTCAATTTGAAATTCAGTTTTGCTTTGGAGACTTGGACAATCTATTCTTGCTAATTCTCATACCCGTCATTGACGAAATAAGGATAGCAGAAATTTAAAGTTGACATATAAAGTACCCAGCACATGGCAAACATTACATTAGTTGCTGCCCCACTCCCTCTGCACTCCTACCCCTTCCCCACACAACACACAAAGGTATCAGGGAAACAGAAATGAATATGACAATAACCACCAGACTGTAGATTCTTCTAGGGCAGATACTGATACTCTTTCCTATGTACTTTTGTTTCTCCGGTCCCTGGCTCTGTGCCTGGAATACTGTAACTCAATAAATGCTTGTTGGGAGAACATGCTGTGTCTGTATATAGGAACTCACAATCTATATTGGCTAAAAACTGGCATTCTCAGAAAAAGGTAGGAAAATTAGACTAAAAACCACATAGGATGTAACACATGTAAACACCTAGTAGGATGAGGTAGATTAGTGTAAGCCTAGCTTCTCTGAGAAGGACTAGAACCCAGACAAAGAGACTACAGAAAAGGTTAGGAGTTAACATGAATGAAATAGAGAAAGAATAGGTCACCCTTTTACACTCTCTGTCAGATCTTCATAAGACTTCAGGACAAGAAAGATCTTCTGAATTAAAATTTTGGCCTCTGGGGCGCCTGGGTGGCACAGCAGTTAAGCGTCTGCCTTCGGCTCAGGGCGTGATCCCGGCGTTGTGGGATCGAGCCCCACATCAGGCTCCTCCGCTATGAGCCTGCTTCTTCCTCTCCCACTCCCCCTGCTTGTGTTCCCTCTCTCGCTGGCTGTCTCTATCTCTGTTGAATAAATAAATAAAATCTTTAAAAAAAAATAAAAAAATAAAAAAAAATAAAATTTTGGCCTCCATGGAGGAAAGATTTTTATCATGAATTTGGGGTCATTGCTGAGAAAGATCTTTAGACTAAATAACACCAGACATAGAATCTAGGGACTCAGTGGCCTGGCCCAGTCTTGAGGTGGCCAGGATGTATTCTTAAAATATTCATAGTCTCAGGCCTCATTTTCCCATCTGTGAGTAGAGAACAATCATCAGGGTTATTCATTCAAAGTTATTTGATTCCTCACAATGATTGTCTCCAGAAGTCCAAAGCCCTTCTCCTTTACTTGTTCAGAGCTCTGAGAGAGGGATGGGGTTATTCTTCTAGCTATTAAAGGACTCTCAAAAGTACCACAGAGAAGACACACTTTTCACTATACCAAGTTTACCTGCTTTAATTTTTATCAGGATAGGATTTATTCTAAATATGTTAAATAATGTTTGCAAATGAATTCTGTTATTGTGAAATAAAAATTAGGATTCTTTTCCAATATGGTCTTAGAACATAAGTTAGGAAAGCTAAATTTTTACTAAATCATTCAAGAATAGAGATCTGGCATGTTTAAAACTGGGAACTGTTCCACTCCCTTGGTACCTTCTATTATCCATTTGTAAATAATTCTCCAGAGGTGTGGCTTGCTATTTTAATCATTTAACAGGCATGGACTATGGCACATGCGTAGAAGTTGACCGCTTCTTACCACCTTCATGGCTACTAAGGTTGTCTAAGGCACCATCCTGCTTTACCTGGATTTCTGCAAAACTGTCCTTAATTGGTCTCCTTTTCTCCACCCTCACCCCTCCCTAACCCTACTGCCGTCCCTACATAGCAAACAGAGAGATGATAACAAATTGTGAGTCATGTCACTCGTCTGCTTAAAACCCACAGTGACTCCCTTTTTTTGTGCTTCTTAAAAAGCCAAAGGCCTTAAGGGGTTCGATATGAGAATGTATGTAATCTCCCAACTTGTCTCTGCTTTTCCTCTTCTATTATTCTCCTCCTCTTTCTTTTCATTCCAGCCATACTGGTTTTCTTGCTGTTTCATGAAAATGTCATGAATGTTCTCACTTAAGGATTTTGTTCTAGCTGTTCTCTCTGCCTAGGATTCTCATTCTTTAGATGTTCATATGGCTTTTACCTTCCCTTCCTTCATGTCTTTTTTCAAATGCCATTTTCTGTTTGAGATCAGCCCTGACTCAAATCTATTTACACTTGCAAACTGTGTAACTCTATTTATCCTTCTAAACTCTCGTCCTTGGCATTTATCACCTTATAACAAACAAAAATTATTTTATTTACTATGATTATTATTTGTGTTCCTCTAATCTGACATAAGCTCAATGAGGGCAGGACTTTGATGGCTACTGAAACTTCACTGCTTGTAATAGCTCTTGGCATATACTAGGTGATCGATAAATATTTTAAATAAATAATGCATATTTTAATATTATATACAGACACAATAAAGTCACAAATTGTGAAATGCCAATAATTAAAGAAAAGGATTCTATATTATTTACCAGTTATATGAAATGATAAATGCAAAGAGGTCTAGAGAAAGAAGTCAGTGTAAGACCTCTTGTAGTATGTACACTTTACAAAGGCTGGATTTCTTTGTTTACCACTAAGAGACTGAACATACAAATGGACAATGGCCAGACCCTATACAAAAATAGACCTTTGACCTAAAATCTGCAGCAACTTACCAAGGAAACCAATCCCCTTATCTATAATAAACAACCCAGGAAGCCAGCTTGCTGTTAAGTCAGACTTGCAGGAAGCCAGATTGCTATCTCTAGTGACAGTCTAGGAAGAAATGAACAGGACTTCATTAATAACTGACAGCTTCCCTAATTTTTGTCCCTGTTTCCAACTTAGGACCAACCAAAGAAAGCCAAATATGTGCCCCCTAACCAGTCACATAGGATGTCCCACTTCTAGTTAGCCCACCTCTAGCTTGTCCTTCAGTCAGACCTGAAGCCTTCCCTATTTTCCACTATAAAGCTTTCCCATTTCCTTTGAATCTCTCTGCCAAAATGCAAGTGACAGTAGCTGACTCCTTTACTATAGCAAACTCAGAATAAATAGCATTTGCTTTCTCGTTTGGTTGGTCTTTATTTAGTATGTCTAGTATGTTCTGAACTCCTAGAAGGTATACTACATAGTAGGTGTTCAGTGAATATTCGTTAAATGAATAAATGAATGGAGGACTAACAACATCAAGGAAAATTACACTTAATGTTGTAACAGTTTTTTTCACTTGCCTTCAATTATTTCCCATGTACACTTCCTTCTTGAGGCTGCTTAAGGCTATCTTACATTTCTCTTGAAAAAAAAAAAAGAGAAAACTGGGTCATAGTAGTAGAAGATAGGTCTTTTGACGTGACTCAAGAAAGGATACTAAATATAGAATCGAAGGGCAAGCTTTCCTCTGCATTCTGCTCATTGATTTATCTTTGGTACCTAAATGTCAAAGATTCCATATACTTTACATGGTGAAAAAGTATCTTCTTTCCATTTCTTATCCTCTCTCTCAGAGGAGTTGTCACGATCCACACTGGTCCAGGCTATCTCACTAGGAAACTAGAAGGTTAGAGTCAAAACCCCAGTTAGTAGTGGAATATAACTGCCTATAGTCTCTATATACCCTGACCAGACAAGTGTATAAAAAGGGTATCTGTGACCATAGTAGGTGGCTGGTAGGAAACTAAGAGGCTTCAGAATATTGGCTACCTTTTCATCATTTTATACTAAAAATACTTTCCTCACTTTTCCTAATAGAATGTATGGAAAGGTACAGGGCTGGAAATGGAGAAGGTGACTGGGTGTGAATATGGGGAACCATTAAAAAATGTGGTCTATAGATTACAATCAGATTTTTAAAAGGAATTTGGATATAACACAGGTACAGTAGGAAGCAGGGAAACAAGATCTTAAAAAAGGAAACACTACAATATAGTGGTGTTTTAGGAAGACTAGTCTGGCTGTCAGTGGCATTTGCCAATGAAATTAAATTGCCAGAGTTCAGTAAAATTAAATAGAATAATGACATCATCTACATTTAATTTACTTTAAATAACTTTCTAGTAACTATTTTGGATCAAATGCAGGGAAAGAACTTCCAAAGAAAACAAAAATAAGTCCATCTTTACTTTTAACATCAATCTTTTCT
This sequence comes from Ursus maritimus, assembly GCF_017311325.1. Lineage (NCBI taxonomy): Eukaryota > Metazoa > Chordata > Mammalia > Carnivora > Ursidae > Ursus > Ursus maritimus. Next base: position 1,396,390 of record NW_024426996.1, on the reverse strand, counting down.
CATTGATTCAATTTGTGTCACAATGTAGTTCAATTTTTGGTAATGAATTAGGGCAGGCAGCTAATGTTATATGCCTAGGAAAAAGTTAAGGTGTATTTAAGATTATTAAAGAGTTTATGTAGTGCACAAAGTGAGCTTTTTAAATATTAATCATATGTGTGTGCCTGTGTATGTGTGTGCGTGCGTGTGTGTGTGTGTGAGAGAGAGAGAGAGAGGGAGATAGAGGAGAAAAAAGGAGAAGAGAGATAGGTGAAAAATGCATCGCTATATTTTGTCTGAAAATTCAGTGAGAGATAGTTAATGACAAGTTAATAGCTTAACAGGAAACGGAGCTTCGGATTTGAGAAAACCAATGTAACTCACCCACCATATTCTTTTATATACATTAAGTAAATGTATATAACTGAATTTTAGGATTTCTGTTCATATTTTTAAGACACATTTCAATGGCAAATAGAGACAGTAGCTTGCTAAATGCCTCAGCAAATCTAATTGCATTAAAATTTGGAGTTAGATTCAAAAGATAATTACAGGTGGTGATTAACAACCGTAGTATTCATAAGTGACCAGGAACTCAACACAGGTAACTTTCTTTATAAATGTTTTCTGGCAATACTATTATAAAAAGGAATATTAATTCTCTAATCTACTATAGTTGATTTTCAGATATTAAATTGCTGCTCTGAGCTTTTGGGCTCCTGGTAATCGAAATACTAAGAACTGCAAACAACAGCGTTCTCTGTGCCCAAAACCACTCAACAGCTCTTCTATGATTGAGAAGAGCACTTAAGACTCATTTGTCAATATTCAGGGTCAGGTGACATTAGACAAAGACGTTTTAATGATATTAGAGATTATATTGTAATAAGAATTTCTTGGGAAAACTGAAGTTGTGTGTGGTACAAGGCTTGTTGAAAAATATATAGCGCTGCTGTAATATCATCTAATTTTTATTTTTACTTCAACATTTATCCTACACATTTCTGGGAACTTTTGACCAAAAGAACTAGGTTTAAACTAAACCATCTCACCTTTTAGCTGTGTGACCCCGATTATATTCCTTCTTTTTTTGAGTTTCTTTTTTCTTACAGGTAAGACCTATGACCCAGGGCAGTGGTAAACATGAAATAAAGCATTTTTTTAAGTACTAAAAGAATATCTGATACATACTAGCATCTTAAAAATGAATTGAATAGAGTAAATAATATGAAAATCTGAAAAAAGGAATGAGTCAGCAAAATAATTTTTGTAATGAAAACTGGAGAGCGTCAGTTTCCCTTACTTCATGATTGTTTTTGCTGACATCACTTTACAAGGGCACAATCTTAGGACTCTGCTAACCGACTAATTTAAGTTCAATCTTTTACTAGCTGTGTAGACTTGGATACACTTCTTTATTTCATTATACTTCATTTTCCTTGTCTGTAAAACAGAGATAAAGTATCTATATACAGAGTCTTGTAGGATTAACTAATATAAAGCAAAGAAATCACATAATACCATCCGTGGGTCATGGTATTTGCTGAATAAATGTTAGCACATGTTCCCAAGTCTGCAACCTGGGGCATGGTCTTCAAATTGAATCTATGCACCTCTTGGGGTACATAAAGTCTTTCTAAAGGTTGCATGAGCATAGAGAGTTCAGTGAAACGACCAGACATGTCCTTGTTTGTTTATCACAGTTCCCATTTAAGCCTATTGTTACTGACCTATTGTAAGTCTCACCCTTCTTTACCCTTAAAGTCTGCTGGCTTGGTTAATAAATGTATGGTCACCCTAGTTCTAAAAGAATCAACTCCCACATTCTCAACTTCCCTATGAACTCTTTCTTAAAATAATTTCTCTAAAATTCTCCTATTTCTAAAAATAATTTATCTAAAAATGGTGAAAGTCGTGCCAATTGTTCTTTCTCACCCTTCTCTCACTTTACACAAAATAAAGTATACCTTTTTCTTGTCTGAGGTTTTGGAAAGAAAAATTTGGAGGGCAAAGCAAAGAGGGCATTAATAAGTGTTATACCCAGACATCTAGTCCATGTCCAGCTTCCAGATCTATCTTTCTTAAAGTTGGACTCAGAGGTCAAATGATTGCCATAGGAATATGTATTAAAACATTTATTTTAATTGAAAAATTAAGCCACACTTTGCTTGACTGAAAGTAAATTTCATTGGCTTGATAATAAGGATGGGTTTTGCCTACTAAATTTACAGGAAACATTTTATAATTTTAATGAGCTAAGTTTGCAGTTCCAACTCTTTTGAAATAAATATATTTAAATTACAAGTTAAATTATTTCTTTAAAAAGTAATGTACTGGAAAGTGTGTATTAAAATTAACAACATTTTGATATTTTCAACCTTTTCTAAACATATCATGGCAATTCTAGCAAAAGAGTTATAAGTGTAATTAGTAGTCATTTGGTAAGTCTTGATAAAGTTTTTTTGGTGTATTTCCCAGAAACTGAAAAAGTGAATGATTCACAGTGACTGGGTAAGAAATCCTTTAGTGAGTCAGATGGTTTCTACTTTGCTTTAAAAAAAAGAATTGGGTTGCCACTGGTAAATCATTAAAAATATCCTTTGGTGAATGCTCACTATGTGATTTGAATATATAACTCTGAACAAATTCAACAAATTGAGTGGTATTGCTGTAACAAATTTCTTCTGTTTTCATCAACTTATTTATATAAGTCACTTTTCTCATTGCTTACATATAAATATGAAAAATTATTCTAGTAAGAAGTAACATGTCTTCACAAATTCATAAACAAATTTTGAAAAGCCCCATTATGGGTTGAATTTCCAACAAAACATTACTTTGCATATTTGATATTTTTCAAAAATTAGAATATAGTCTTACTTGAATGAATTTATATTAGTAATGATTGTAGTAGTTCAGTCAGAAGATTGAATATATTATTGCAATAAGCAAAAAGTAAACATTTTTAATTTTTTAAATTATGAAGAAAAATTTTATATGCGTATGTGGGAAGAAGTTTGAAGGTCATTGATCTAGACAATCTATCCCTGTCCCACTCCATTTTTCTAATATCTGTCCTTAATAATTCATAAGTATTATTTTTAAAGAATATAAGTATTTTATTTCATGCATGAGATTCTTATTTCTTTTTTTTTTTCTTTTTAAAGATTTTATTTATTTATTCGACAGAGATAGAGACAGCCAGCGAGAGAGGGACAGGGATAGGCAGAACGCTGGGATCAAGCCCTGAGCTGAAGGCAGACGCTTAACCACTGTGCCACCCAGGCGCCCCGAGATTTTTATTTCTAAACATGTTATTAATCTTGTAATTATAGTATCTAAAGGACCTACAGAAAAAATTACTAAGTCTTTATCATGGCATTTATGATCTCCCTAGTCCTATCTTAATCTTTGTCAACTTTCCCTTCATTGTTTTCCAATGCAAATGCCAGGGGAACTCTTGTGTTCTCTTCTCCCAGAGAAGAGAGGGACTTGTGCCCTACATCAGGCACCCTATCCCTTAAGACCTACACTAGAGACACAAGTATCCAAAACATCTGGCTTAGAAGATTAACAGAGCTTACCTCCAAGAGACCCTGTAGGGAACTGAGATACTCCCGTTAAAGGACTCTCATGCACTCTTCCTCACCCTGAGACCTAGAGCAAAAGCAGCAGTTTGAAAAGCACCTATACGTGCTTTTTTCACATAGAGCACCTAGGCTGTATGTGCAGGAGACTCATTTGCTAATCTTAAAACATCTGCCAATTGAGAATCTCTCCAGAGATGGAGGTGCCAGTGAGTACCATTTTTGCACTCTCCCTCTACCCTGGTAGCAGAGGCTGGTATGCACAGATGGGGCACTCTTCCACTGCCTTGTTAAGGCCAGTGGGGATGAGCAGCTGTGGCATTCTCCTGCTGCTATGCTGGAGCTGGGGGTCACAGGTAGACACAATACTTTCATGCCACCTTGCTGAAACCAGCAGGTGTGCACAACCAAGGTATTCTTCCATTCTCTTGCTAAAGCTGGCAGGTATGCCCTGCCCCCTGAGGCTCCCAGCTGCATTGCTAAAGCTGGGAGATGCATGCAGTCCACACAGGGGATGCGCCTTCATTGCCTGACCCTGGTCGCCAGAAGGACTTGTGTTCTTGGGCCTAATGAGACTATAACAGTTGGAAAGGAGCTCTTGGTAGGCTCCTACACCCAGGGCCTGCACTAAGTGTAAAATGAAGCATAACCCCAGTCTCCTGTGAAAAAGGTCTATTTACTTATCTTGGTGCTTCAGCCTGAGGAACAGCCTTCAGGCTGGCCACGTATCTAGAGACTACAGTGGAGATCTCAGGGAACAGAGGCAGGGAAACACCATCCTTGCATTCTCCCCTGGTCTCACTACAATTCACCTCCCAGAAAGAAGCTTATATACCCATTTGGAGCACCAATTTTTGCATCTGTCAGCTAGGGGACACCTCCAAATCTTCTGGTCTTAGAGGCCAACAGGGTTTACAATTGAGGCCCCACAAGACTATATATATTTGCATATTTTAAAAGCTGCTGCCTGAGGGTCTGGCTTCTAATCAGCATGAAACTAGGTACTGACTGAGTTCATTCCTATTGGAAAATGACAGGTCTTGGCACACTCTCGACAACAAGGACCTATCCGGAACAAATCAGGCTGCTTAGACAACCACAAGGATTCGAGAGACAACCAAGAGCTAGGACAAGGTTGAACAATAAGTTTCATCACCTACATGAGGCCACTCCTCCAAGATCAGGAGAGGTGACTGTTTTGCCTAATACATAGAAACACATATAGACAGTAAAGCACACTGAGAGAACAGATGAATATGTTCCCAACAAAAGAACAAAATACAATGTCAGAAAAAGACTTCAGTGAAATTGAGATAAATAATCTATCTAATAAAGAATTCAAAGTAATGGGTAACTTAATCAGTTAAATGTCTGTCTTCAGCTCAGGGTCCTGGGATCAGGCGCCATGTCAGAAGCCTGCTTCTTCCTCTCCCTCTTCTTCTGCCTGCTATTCCACCTGTTTGTGCCCTCTTTCTCTCTGCCAAATAAATTAATAAATAAATAAAATCTTAAAAAAAAATAATTCAAAGTAATGGTTGTAAAGATGTTCACCAAACTTTGGAGAAGAATGGATGAACACAGTGAGAACTTCGACAAGAAAGAAAATGTGTACACTGTGATAAGATATGGTATTATGAACATTTTATGTTAATAAATTTGAAATCATAGATGAAAAATACACATTTAGAAAAAAGAGAACTGCTAAACCTGATCCGAGAAATAAATATTTTCAGTATTTTTTACAGAACTAGAACAAAAAAATCCTACAATTTATATGAAACCATATATGAAGAGCCAAAGCAATTTTGAAAAAGAAAAACAAACTGGACGTATCACAATTTCAGAGTTCAAGCTATATTACAAAGCTGTACTAATCAAAACAGTATGGTACTAGCCAAAAACAGACACATAAATCAACAGAACAGAATAGAAAACCTAGAAATAAACCCACAATTCTGTGGTCAATTAATCTTCAACAAAGGAGGAAAGAATATCCAATGTACAAAAGAGTCTCTTCAACAAATGGTGTTGGGAAAGCTGGTCAGTTGAATGCAAAAGAATGACACTGGACCACTTTCTTATACCATAGACATAAATAAACTCAAAACAGATTAAAGACCTAAATGTGAGACCTGAAACTATAAAAATCCTAGATAACAGTTCTAGATATGTCTCCTGAGGCAAGGGAAATAAAAGCCAAAAAATAAATAATTAGGACTACATAAAAATAAAAAGCTTCTGCACAGTTAAACAATCAACAAAACTAAAAGGCAACCTACGGAATAGGAGAAGATATTTGTAAATGACATATCTGATAAAGGGTTAGTTTCCAAAATATATAAAGAACTTACACAACTTAACATCTAAAAAACAAATAATCCAATTAAAAAATGAGCAGAAGACATGAGCAGATATTTCTTCAAAAAAGACATCCAGAAGGCACATGAAAAGATGCTCAACATTCATCATCGGGGAAATGCAAATCAAAACTACAATGAGATATCAACACATACCTGTCAGAATGGCTAAAATAAAAAGCATAAGAAACAACAAGTGTTGGCAAGGACATGGAGAAAAAGGTACCCTCTTGCACTGTTGGTGGGAATGCAAACTGATATAGCCACTGTGAAAAACAGTATGGAAGTTCCTCAAAAAGTTAAAAATAGAACTACCCTATGATCTAGTTATTGCACTACTGGGTATTTACCCCAAAATACAAAAATATTAATTCAAAGAGATACATACACCCCTATGTTTATTGCAGCATTATTTACATAGCCAAATTATGGAAGCAGCACAAGTGTCCATCAACAGATGAATGGATAAAGAAGACATGGTATATGGTGTGTGTGTGTGTGTACATGTGTGTATTGCAAGGACATGGCTAGAGCTAGACAGTATAACACCAAGTGAAATAAGTCAGTCACAGAAAGACAAATACCATATGATTTCACTCATACGTTGAATTTAAGAAACAAAACAAATGAGCAAAGGAAAAAAAAGAGAGAGAGAGAGAAGCCAAGAAACAGACTCTTAACTATAGAGAACAAACTGATGGTTACCGGAGGGGAGGTGGATGGAGAGTAATGGATGCAATAGGTGATGGGGATTAAGGAGTACACTTGTGATGAGGACCAGGTTATGTATGGAAGTGCTGAATCACTATATTGTACACCTGAAACTACTATAACACTGCATGTTAACTATACTGGAATTAAAAATTTAAAAATAAAACATTAACAAATAATTGGGGTTTACATTATTATGACTATGTTACTACTATTCACAGTTGAACGACACAGTACACTAGGACTACATATTCTTTCACTTTTTTGTTTTCCTAATCACTGTCTCATTTTTTATTGTTTGCTTTGTTTTCTGTGAAATAAATTCATCTGTGAACTCCATATGTAAACCACTCAAAAAAAAAGATATATCTGAATGGTCCTATAATCCTTAAAGAAGTTTAATTACCAGTTAAAAATCTCCCAAAGCAAACTCAAGGACAAGTGTGGCTTTACAAGAGGGTTCTACCAAACTTTCAAGAACCAAATAATCCTAACATTGAACAAACTCTTCCATAAAAATGAACTAGAGGGAATTTTGCCAAATATTATAATAGCTAATAAATGCAAAACAATATATATTTTATAGCTACATATAACATATATTTTATGAAGCACAGTAATAAACATTTGTGAATATATCAGTGCATTCAAAGCCTTAAAACATTTCAGTAATGTTACCATTTAGTGCTCCTTTTCTGTCCTATCCTGTTGCCTCTTTCAGAGTTAAACAGAACCCTGAATTTTGTATTTTTATAATACTTTTTTTAAAATTGAGGCATTTAGTAAAATGCACAGACCTTAATATATTTCGACAAATACCCACACATATGTAAATAAGATACGTCCATTACACCAAGTAATTTCCCTTTCTCCCAACAAGATAACCTTTGTTCTCTACTTTTCTGATTTCTATCACCACAGATTAGTTTTGTCTGTTTCTGACCTTTATATAAGTTGACTTACACAGCAGGTATTCTTGTGTGTGTGTGTGTGTGTGTGTGTGTGTGTGTGTGTGTGTGTGTGTTTCTTCTGATCCATTCATCTCATCCTAGTAATTCGTTCTTCTTAATTGCTGAGCAATATACCAGTGTATAAAGACACCAGTTTGTTCATACATTTTCCTGTTGATGGATCTCAGACTGTTTCTAGTTTGAAGCTATTATAATATGAACAAATTATTGTTCAAAAAACCAAAAATAATATGAACTTTCTTACATACACCTTTTTGTGGACATATTTTAATGTTACTTGTGTAAATAGTTTGAAGTAGAATTGTATTCTCAGCAGTTAGATATATCTTCTTTATTATAAGAAGCTTCCAAACTGTTTTTCAAAGTGCTTTTACCATTTTACACTCACACTAGAAATTTATGATATTTGCAGTTGCTCCCGTTGCAAGAGGAACTTTGAATGTCACCAGTCTTCTTAATGTTAGCTCTTCGAGTGTGTGAGAACTGGATCCCACTAGAGTTTTCATTTGCATTTCCCTAATAAATAAGGTTGAAGAACTTTTTATGTGCTTAAATGGCTTGGAAAAGAGATAGTTTCTCAAAGAGAGATTGGCTCATTTTGGATCTAAAATTTTAAAAATAATCCTGAGTGTTTTGGGATTAAAAAGATGGCTTCTAGCTTGTCTTCATTACTTTTTAAAAAATTTACAGACTGCTGAGCATAAAACATTTTTCTCTCCTCTCTTAAAAACAAGGAAGTTTTGTATTTACCCCAAAGATACAGACATAGTGAAAAGAAGGGGCACATGTACCCCAATGTTCATAGCAGCAATGTCCACAATAGCCAAACTGTGGAAGGAGTTGAAATGTCCTTTAACAGATGAATGGATAAGGAAGATGTGGTTCATATATACAATGGAATATTACTCAGCCATCAGCAAGGATGAATACCTACCATTTGCATCAACATGGATGGAACTGGAGGAGATTATGCTAAGTGAAATAAGCCAAGCAGAGAAAGACAATTCTCATATGGTTTCCACTCACATGTGGAACATAAGGAATAGCATGGAGGACCACAGGGGAAGGGAGGGAAAACTGAATGGGAAGAAATCAGAAGGGAGACAAAACCATGAGAGACTCTGGACTCTGGGAACCAAGCCGAGGCTTACAGAAGAGAGGGGGTTGGGAGGATGGGATAACCGGGTGATGGGTATTAAGGAGAGCACATGTGGGTGTTATATGCAACTAATGAATCACTGAACACTACATCAAAAACTAATGATGTACTATACGCTAGCCAATTGAACATAATAAATTTTTTTTTAATTTTAAAAAATAAGGCAGTTCCATTGAAATATACAAATGACTTGGGTCAAGCTGTGAGGGAAAGCTTCACATGCAAAAAAGAAGGAATTAATAAACTGTAAATTGTACTCTTAGCATGACCACCACTTTATAAAGATATTCCATTATGTGATTTGAAATATTTTGTAAACAAACAGAATGATACATAACTCCCTGTTTCTAAAGACAAACTGATGGGTTAGATTACAAATTCACTTAAAATGACTAGAGTTCTTGTTTTTATTGGGTTATTGAGATAAGTAAAGTCTACATAAATTTAAAATCGGAAAATTCATAAATTTCCAGGAACAAGAAAAAGAAACTTTGAATACTTGCTGGGCAATATAACTCAAGAGAAAAAAAAGAGAGAGAGAGAGAGAACTTTAAAATAATGACCTTGATTGATGTGTTATAAGATAAGAAGCATAGAAATGTGATTGATATCAGACAAATAGCAAAGGAAAAAAAAAACAACCAAGAACTTCAGTATTTCTAAAAACACTCCGGAAGTGAAATCTTGGGATGCCTGGGTGGCTCAGTCAGTTAAGCTTCCAACTCTTGGTTTCAGCTCAGTTCGTGATCTCGGGGTCACAATGTAGAGCCCTGCGTAGGGCTCTGCACTCAGCATGGAGTCTGCTTGTCCCTCTCCCTCTGCTTCTCCCCCTGCTTGTGCTCCTCCCACCCCTCTCTCTCAAATAAATAAATAAAATCTTAAAAAAAAAAGGTGAAATCTGATCAAAATCTATACTTTAATTAATAGTAATGTATCTACTCCTAAGTTTTGACAACTGAACCAAAGCTATGTAAAATGTGAACACAAAGGAGTGAAAGGTGTACAGGAACTCTCTGTACAACAGGATGCAACTTTTCTCTAAATCTAAAACTATTCCAAAATAAATAGTTTATTTAAAAATATATATATTTAGAAAGAGATAAAGTAAATGTGGCAAAATGTTAACAATTGGTATATCTAGGAGACAGGTTTATATGGATGTTTACCAGCCAATCCATTCAACATTTCTGTAAGTTTAAAATTTATCACAATAAAGTATTAAAAGAAGTGTGATTTAACACTAGGGAAAAACAAAACAAAATGCAAGAATTAAAAATATGTATTTAATATACAAATGTTGAAAATAGGTAAGACAATATTCCTTATCCAGAACAATTTATACCAGTTTAATAATTTTGATTTAAATAATATATGCCATCTCCTTGATCTTATTACAGTGTGAAAAAATGCTAACATATTTTATTTTACTTTATTTGGTAATGTTTAGAAGGACATGTTTACTTGTTCATAAAAAGGCTTAATTCTTCTGAAATTTCTAATTTCATAAACTGATTTTATGAGTCAACTAATTAATCATTGTTTCCACAAAATGTTTAGGGAGTATTTAAATACACAACTAAACTAAATTATAATAACATTTTCTAAAATAGCTTCCTATTTAAACTTATTATGCTACAAATCAATAGAACTAATTATTTCAAATACACTAAAATTTGCTAAAAAATTGGCTAAAAATTTTATATAGTAACAAGTGGCTATTAGCTAGTAGGTTAAAAAGGACATAAAATACTTTGTATCAGTGTACATGTTTCTTATTAACATTCACAAAGGGAAAAGCACACTTATGACTGTGTCGTGATTCAGTCCAAAATAATATTCATATATAACTACCTCAACTCCATGGATTAAAAGAATAAATATTTATTTCCTTGCTCATATATCTGTAGGTAGTCTACACATTAGCTGGCCTGGGCTGGACTCCCAGCGCTGGGATTCTGGCTCCAGACTCCATGATGCAAATGTATTTGTTCTAGGGTATAGACGGAAGGGCGTCGACTACCTGGGTCATATTTCTCTAAAGCCAGATCACTGGAGCATAAAAGGACATGTCCTATCATGAAAGAACATTTCAAGCCTCTGCTTGCCTCATATTCACTAACATCTTGATGGCCAAAACCAGGAAGATGGCCAATCCCAAATCAAGGGGCAAAGAAATACACTTCATCCACCACGAGGCCATGGCAAGTCTGTGAAAGTAAAATATTACAACAGAGCAGGGAAGGATTAGGACCTATTATGTCGTCTATCATAATTAGACATGTATAATGGTGTGCGGTTTCTGGAGCTTTGCTCCTCTGCCAACAGGCTTGTATGTGACAGATAGTTTATTCCCTAGTACTTTTTGGTCTGCGAGAGAAGTCAGTAACTTTGTTTGAGTTGAAACTAATAGTAGTGACTGAGACTCTAATAAATTCCAAAACTGCAAAGAAATATACATGTTTATGGAGAAAAATGGGTTTGATTTTGTCTATGAAGGAAAAAAGAGGGTAAATAAGTAAAATGGTTGGTTACAGTAGAATATGAAAGACCATCAACAAAGACATATTGAGGCAATATAGTAAAATTTAGAATATCTGGGGTGAAGTGAACCTTATTTGTCTTAGTTTATAGTACCCGCAATAGTGAGTTTAAAATGAACAATAAAATGTATTTAATTTTGACAAAGCCCTTTGTTAATGAGTTTATTTTAAGAAAGTTTTGGTTCTTACTCACAACTAGTACCATTATTTCCTTCCTTCATCATTCCTCCCCCTGTTGCCCGCCCCAGGGTGACACAACATCCCTTATTGATTCTCTTAATCCTGACTACACCTGCACATATGGTCCCCTCATTTAATTCTTTACAGTTTAAACCCTTTGGAGAATGACAGCTGTTTCCTTGTGGGATCTTAACTGATGTATCTCTTTGTTTTGTTTTAGGTCTGCACATTTTAATGTTTAGATATTCCTTTATATCCATTGTGGCTAGTTGTTTAGAGTATAAGAAAAAGTTCAACGTGTAACGAGATGTCACCTTTTAAATTAAAAAAAAAAATTATATCCTGGGAGCCTGCGTGGCTCAATCTAACCGGCTGCCTTCGGCTCAGGTCATGATCCCAGAATCCGGGGACAGAACTCTCCATCAGGCTCCCTGCTCACCAGGGAGTGTGCTCGTCCCTCTGCCCCACACCCCGCTCCTGCTCTCTCTCTCTCAAATGAATAAATAAAATCTTTTTAAAAAATTATATCCTTAGAGATTATTTTGGAACACGTATCTATTTAATAAATAGTTCCGCAATGATTTTTTTCCATCTTGTCTTTCAAGACCCAGAATGGTACTTCTGAGGAAATACGCGTCTTAAAAATGATTCATCTTTTTTTCAGAAAAAACAAACAAAGCTCCCAATTTCCTCACAATTTCGGATCTTTTAATGAATGTACTACTTACCTTATCCCTTTCTTTGAATGCATCTCTCCGCTCTGGTACATTATGGTATCTGATAAGAGGGGCCCATGGAAATACTCAGCCTAGATAGGAAGAGAGATCACACTTACTTAGTTTGCAGCTTCCCTCATTTTACGAAAAGTCTCAGACCTAAAGCTAGCACTGATCTTAGGCATCCGTGTCTATGGAGCGGGAAATATTTCTGCATTGCCAGGAAGATGCTTCGAAAGTCCTTCACTCCCTTGACTTGGAGGAAGAAATTCTTAGGGGAAATATTTGAGACCATTACTATCTCATTCGGAAACACAAGGGACTAATGAACGATCCTAATTTTCACAAATGAATACAGTGGGAAGTGCATAAATTCATTATTTAAACAAACCTGGGTTCGAAACCAACTGGAACAAGTCGCTTGTTGGCGGAGGTCCTGAAGAGAACTTGACCCCAGCCTCAGGGGCAATTACGGGCTCCCCACTCCTCGCTTGGACCTTGGAACTTACGCTCCGCCCACCCCTGTGCAGCGGGAGTTATTTCCAGCGCGCTCCCTTGAGAGTGTAGTGTTGGGTACCGTGCGCTGGCTGAATTCCTTTAAGGCCGATACGTAAACTTTTTTTTAAAAAGATTTAATTTTTACTTATTTACTTATTTAATCATTTGAGAGAGAGACAGCAAGTGCGAGCGGTGGGAGGGGGGAAGGGAAGGGAAAAGAATCTCAAGCCGACCCCGCGCCCTGGGCGCTGAGCCCGCGGGGAAGCTCCATCTCACCACCGGGAGCCTGACCCTTCAGCCCGAGCCACCCCAGCCGAGGGCTGCTACGTACACTTCTCAGGTTCTCAGGGCAGATGCGGACATCTACTCATCTTGCGGCCCTGAGGACAAGCCTCGTATGTAAGTTTCTTCTTTATTAAAACCGCTGCCTACCATTTTGGGGGGACCTGCTTCTCTCTTCCATCTCTCCTTGTACTCTGTGTGCCCGGTAGTTTGCGAGCCAATGGAATTTCACCCTTTCCAGTCTCTTCTGCAGAGTGATGCCTGCTTTCATCGTCTATGTATTGTAAAGAAGGTTATACTAAAGAACGTTTTGTCTAAACCTCTTACTTAGAGAAGACTTTTTATTAAACGGGACTGACTAGAACCTAGAATTCCTGATTATCTTCAATCTTTCTTTGTTCCTTGCTACTTCGTAACCTTGACCAAGCGGTTTAAAGTTGCTTTGCTTCCGTTTCTTGACCTTGTAATGGGGTTAACATGAGCCATGTACCCAGCACATTGCCTGGCTCCTAGGAGACCCTCAATAAATACTACTATTACTATTTTTGTTGTTAGAGAAAGCCCATATATGAGTGATATTATTGACACAGTAAGGACAGAGGGGAGGAGCCTTTGGAGAAAATATTGGAAAGAAATCATGAATAAAATAATCCAAAGAAGAAATATTGATTGAAAAAATAAGACTGCATTTGGCCTTAGTGTAATTATTTTTTTTTATCCTTTAAGTTTCCATTGCACTACCTCAAAACTAAGTTGACCTTGATGAAATACCTACCAGGTGGTGATTGCCTGCCTCCAGAATGCCTAATGATAAGCTTGTGCTGGACAGTCAACAAGCTGGGAGGTGCTTACTTTGCTAAAATACTTACATTCTATGTTCACTATTTTAGTCTTCTGGATAATGGAATTTAAAATATTTATCCACCTCATAAAGATGTTGACAAAGTAAATTAACTTATTTCTTCATAGAAGTACATATTCACATGTAAGTTCCAACATTATTTATTGCAAGAAAACCAATCTCTTCTGCCATGAACAGACAAAAAGATAGATTTTCCTATATCTCTTGACAGTGATTTTGGGGTTTTCATGAATTTTGAAAGCTTATGAATAAAGAAAAGGGTGTAATCCTAGCAGTGAGTAGGAAGGTTATGATGAAGGATGGCATATGGATGGATGTCAGCAAGTATCAGGAACATTCAGGCAGAGATAAGGGAAGACATAGTGTGGGAGGAGTTGGCTCAGCAGTCTCAGGGTGCCAGAGATAGACCATCTTAAGTATCACCAAAATTCTGGATCCTGCCATGTATTTTTCATATATTAACCATGATTAAAAAGTCCCTTGGAGAATTTAATTTAAAAATGTTTTTCATGATAAATTGATTCTCCCACCTCAAGTGGAAGAGTTCCAGTACTGCCATGAATAATAATGAAAACAACAAAAATAATAGCAAAACAAGAGCAATAATATCAGGTCAATAGGTTGCTCTTTTGTGCCAGACCCCAGTCACCTCATTGAATATCACAGCAAACTTGTAACGAAGGTATTATTATCTTGCCAGTTGTGTAGGTTGGAAGGGATAGAACTAGGATTCAAACCCAGATCTACCACTTTTCAAAGCTAAATTTTTAATCCCTCTACAATGATATATTCAACTGGTTTATAGTTTCCATTGTGTACTTGGCATTCTGAATTGTCTATCAGTAATAGGAGAATGAACGTTAAACTTGTGAACTGTATTGGCTTTAATTGCTTCTCACTGTTTATCCTTGTGGAAATGTTCCAAGAAAATACACCAAGAAAGCCAACCTGCACAAGAAATAATTTATACACTATAGAATATTGTCTAAGTATGATTATGAGGCATTTCTCTACTATGATAAAGTCACAGTTTTTTTAGATGGCACAAATTGTAAATATTTTAAAAATAGTTTTTAGTGTTGCCTGAAGTATACTTAATTTTCAAAAATTCTGATACAAACCCCTGGATCTTTAATTAGAAGAGAGAGGATATGCTGACATAACCTCAACAGGTTAAATTACGAATTATCTTTAAGGTCTTTTCTTTCTTGTTTTCCTCCTAGCCCCCAGTACTCCCACTTTCATACTTCTGGTTAACCTTCATTTCTAAATACTTGGCTGTGATTTGCCTTGCTGTAGAGAACGGCAAGCTTGTAGTGGAAAGACATTCGGTTTAGAGTGTTACATATGCCTAGTACCTGTAAGTATATGCACAGTGAGTGATAAATATTCATAAATAATTTTGGTGTTATTATTACCAGTGTGAGAAGTTTTTCTTAGTTGTAAGAACAGTTAAGATATAGGAAGAACTAAATTAGTTAATGCATACTTTACTTGTTTAATTCACAAATACATATGAACAAAGGTTATAAACATTGATTCATTCTCAATGTAAATCTTTAGCCTAACAGAGAACAGCTTTCACTCGATACCTTTTAATTATACTTTTTAATATTTAGCAAGGTTATTATCACTATAACTACATGTACAGAATACCCCCCTTTAAAGAACTCTCAAAAATATTCAAATATTTGCCTATGTCAGGTTTTCTGTTAATACCTCAGAAGAGGTGTTCCTTTTAGTTATGTTCTCTTAAAAATGCTTTCAGAATGATCTAAATGAACTTTAATCAACTGAACAAATTTATTTTTGACTGTTGAATCACTTAGGCAAACTCCCTCAAAGTGCAAGTAAAATACAAAGTGAAATAAATTTGAATAGCAGAATGTAAAACTGTCCTTAAAATACCAGTCTTTAAGGTAAAAGTCACATTTAAGCTATATTTTTATTGTTGTTGGAGGCCAACAAACTTTATTGGGTGAAAAGAGGTGAAGCATTATGTAGATAACATAGCTCATATTCTGTAATGTACTAACCCACAGCCATAGAAAACTTACTTACTAAAAGTGAGGATTAAATATACCAGCTTTAAAAATGACATGCTTTGAGGGGCGCCTGGGTGGCTCAGGTGTTAAGCGTCTGTCTTCAGCTCAGGGCTTGATCCCAGGGTCCTGGGATGGAGCCCTGCATCAGGCTCCCTGCTCCACAGGGAGCCTGCTTCTTCCTCTCCCACTCCCCCTGCTTGAGTTCCCTCTCTCGCTGCCTGTCTCTCTCTCTGTCAAATAAATAAAATCTTTAAAAATAAAAATAAAAATGACATGCTTTAATGACTATTTTGCCCCCAAATTTTAGGCAAACCATGTACATTTTTGGCAATAATAATCCACGGAAACAAACATGCATGTACAATAGTGGTTCTCAATCAGGATTAATTTTGCCCCTCAGGAGACATTTTTGATTGTCATGACTTAGGGTGTGTTTCGGGCATCTATTGGAGAGAGGCCAAGGATGCTTTTTAATATCTTAAAATGCACAACTCCCTACAACAAAGAATTATCCAGTCCCAAATGCCAACAGTGCTGTTGTCAAGAAGCCTTAATGTAAAGGTATCTCTGATTAATGTGATAGAGTATTAAAAGCATTAATAAGTAGGATGTCTTGAGTTCAAGATTGAAAGTTAGTATACTGGGAGAATTGGAGTACAAGAAGGTATGTAAGAATAGGAGGAAAAATAATAAGGCATTGAGTATATAGGCGTCAGAATCAGAAATGGAATGCTATGAAAAACGAAACTGAGCCGAGTTATCTATCAAGTTAGAGAAAAACTAGAGAAAAGTAGGAAAGCATTAATTATACATAAGTATTTCAACTTTAAGGTGATGAGATCATTCAATGGGAGAAAGAAAGTCTTTTTAATAAGCGGTACTTGAACAACTGGACATCAATATGAACAAAACTGTCTGTACGCCCTGACTTCACACCACACACAAAAATTAACTTGAAGTAGGTCAGAGATTTCAATGAAAACCTAAAACTATACAAGTTCTAGAGGAAAACCTGGGAGAAAATCTTTGTAACTCTGGTCTGTGCAAAGGCTTCATAAATAGCATACAGGAAACAAGAAGAAAAAAAAATTATTTAGGTTTATTCAAAAGTAAAACATTTGCTTTTCTTAAGACATCATTAAAAAACAAAAGATAAACTACAGGTTGGGAGAAAACACTCACAAGATCTATATCGGGCAAAGTGCTTATATTCAAAATATATGATAAAGCCCTACACTTAATTACAGGAAAGACAAGCAACTTGATTAAAATACTGGCAAAGCATCTGAATGGATGAACCAAAGTAGGATGGCTAATAAGCACATGAAAGGTTTGTCAATATCATTCACCATTTGGGATATGCAATTTAAAATCATATGAAATAGCACTACACACCCATTAGAATGGCTAAAATTAATAAGACTGACAATACCAAGTGTTAGCAAGTATATGGAACAACTGGAACTCTTGTATACCACTGGTGGGAATGGAAAATGGTACAATCGCTTTGGAAAACAATTTGACATCTTCTTAAAAAGTTAAACATATATCTACTTTACAACCCAAGAGTGATAAAAGTATATATCTTTGCAATGACTTGTGCTTGAATATTCATAGCAGCTTTATTTGTAATAGCACCAAATTGGAAACAATTAAAATGTTGATAGGCAAATGAATAAACAAAATGTAGGATATCTAAAGTTAATATCACTAACAATTAAAATGAAAAAAAGCTTCATGACATGCAACAAAAATGATCTATCTGAAAACGATAATGTTGAGTGAAAGAAGCTAGACAAAAGCAGTGTATGCTCTATGATTTCATTTTTGTAAAATTCTAGAAGAAGCAAACAAACCGTATTTACTAAATGGGTTGCCTGGTGACATGCACAGAGGAATAGATGGACTGAAAAAAGAGCTGAGGAAACTTTTGGGACAATGGAAATAACTAAAGTGATGATCTTCATTTTATTAAGAGTTTCATGGGTATATATATCAAATTATATACTTTAAATCTGTGTGGGGTACTGTATATAAATTATCTCAACAAAGTAGTGAAAATTTAAAAATTCTATAGATATATTTTGATCAGTGTGGTGGAAGGGCTGGTCAATAAATGCTTCCAAGTTCTAACTGTAGAGAAGAAAATTCCCAGGCATATTCCATGTATTGAGAGTTTTGAGGTCTAGTTGCCCAAAGCATGGGCCAACTTAATAACATATCGAATATTGGTTTTCTTTCTTTCCCTGTTATATTCTTTCCCATCCCCTACTTTTATACCTGGGATCAGTTCTGGAAACAAACTACCTAGCCTGTCTTTCAGAGTCTACTTTCTGATGAGTACTCAAGGAAAGATACATATCTTTTCTTCAAAATGTCTCCATACTGTAAATATGGCTGATGCCAAAGGTGGAAGAGTTCTGCTAGGATCTTTCAATACAGAAGATATTTTTGGGTTGACACCTTCAGGGAAGGAAGAACTATCTTCTGTAGATTCCTGCATGTGTTCAATTGAATTATTCATTGGAAACTTCTCCAACTTTAAGTTGTTTCACAACTTTATTTTATGTAAATGTAGCATGATGTTAAGAGATATATTTCCAGCCTATCCTAGTGCAAGGATTCACTTGAGCTTCTGTGTTGAGGGAGAATTTGCAAACTTGCAACCTACTTTAGTGCCAAATGAAACAGATGTGTTTTGTGCATTTCATTTAGGGATATTAGTTTGCACTTTTATTTCCCCAAGGCTAAAACAAATGGATACTGTGTATCTTTTCATCCAAACAGGAAAATGTTCCTGAGGAAAGCTTTGGTTTGGTTTGTTATTAAGGTAACATTTTAAAGTGATAATGAATGTTTGTTATCTATAGATTGAGAGTAAGCTTTACATCTGGAAAATGGAGTCAATGGGTGCTGGAACTTGGTTGTACCAGTTCTTGAAGAGCTGAATTTGTCCATCTCTTCCCAACTTCATGTTTAGTGACATCACATAGGCAGCTTGAAATTGGTAAAAGTGAGAATATTTACACCATGGAAATTAGCAAATGCCACAAAACAGAGCTTGTCTTCACCCAACCCTCCACCCTCCAGCTTATTTTGTCAGGCTGTCACTGATACAGTCAACAAGAAGGCAAATGATACACCGTGGCAGTTATCCTCTGTTTATGTCCTCCAACTGGGTTATCACTGAGCTGCCGGTACAGAGTAACCATAACTTAGAGGTAAAATGTAATGGAAATCACTTTTAAACTTTCTTACTTGCAGATGATAGAAGGATGTCTAGAGAGGTTAATTGATTTTCTCAGATCGATTTCAGGGCTTAGACTAGAATCAGCCTCTTGATTCTTAGCAACCTGATGAGAAAACAATTTTCTAATTATTCAAATTTGCAAAGAACCTCTACAGTTGTGTGGACTCAACTTGACCTTAGGGTCCCAGCCAAAGCTGGGTCGAAACCTATATTCACGCTATTCATTATGGCAAATCCTAAACAAGCCTGTAGAGCTATTTTTGTAGTTTCTTTCATTAGTAACTTAAAGTATTTTGAGAATTAAAGAGTCCACGTCAGTTTTCTATAAGTGCTAATATACATACACAGACTCGGGTGAAAATTGCAGCACTGCTTCATATATGTTCTGAATTTAGTTATTTTTAAACTCATCTGATTTATGGGACCTAGTGATAAAAGAGAGCTGTGAAATGTCTCAATGCTTAAACAAATGGTGTCAAAGATATAATGATATAAAGTCTAAGACCAGAAGGACCATTTGTAAATATTTATAAACATAAAAACAAAACATATACAAAATATCCTCAGAGTCTTGGACTCATAGTGCTAAAAGAATTTTGAAAAGACACTTAGTATATCTTCAGTACTGATTTACAGATAGGCATTTGTTGAATTCATTGACCACAGAGGACAGTCTAGAACTTAATATGGCAACTTTGTTAGCAAATTCCAATCTTACAGATGATGGGGAGTCCTTGCAGCGTGAAAGGAGAAGGTTGATTCCAGTAATAGAGGTATGGAAAGCATAGCGGTAGTTGGGGGAAGACTTCCTGACAGGAGTAGTTCATTCCTCCTCCTTATTTGTGGACCGTGGAATTTCTCCTCACTGCTACTTGGATGGGTTTGGGAGGTCAATGTCTCCTACCCCTCTGTAGTAAAGTTTTGAAATGCAAATCCTTCTAGGTGTGTTCTGGGAAGAATATTCAATGTCATTCACTAACTTACAAAGAATTCTGTGAATCCCCCAAAGATGAAAGTAAGGGAAAAGCGAATTAATTTTTTTTTTTTTGTGTGTCTGTTATGTACAGCACTATATACTGCATTTAAATACACGATTGCATTTATTCGGTCTTAACAGTTTGAAGAAATAATATTTCCTGGCTCTGAGCTGTTGGACCTGCCTGCCTGACCTGCTCCAGCATATTCTTAACCTCTTAAACCTCAGAGTCACTAGTGGATTCTAGAGTTAATTAGGTGAATCAATGTGCAAGATGGTACATAACTATTTTACTTATTTTACAAATCTTTATCATTCAGTTTGCTTCCTTGGATGTATCATTATTTACCCACAAAGTTCTATAGAATGTTGGCATCTTCTATTAGGAGCTCCCTTTGGCAAAAACTGAAGAAAGGAAAAATCTTTCTGTATATAAAAATAAAATATTCTATACAGTTTTTGTAACTGGCCTATGAAATGAACACATAGAATTCTATACATTAGTGGCCAGTTTTCTCTTTGAGTATTTAGTACTTGGGTTTCCTTTGTTTACTTGAAATATGTGGCTGTAGTTTTCCAACATTCATTTGAAGGCTTTTGTCTGGACACAAAAATCAGTAAAAACATATATTGTAGTTTGATCTGAAGTTTTCATCAATTGAGCTGATGAGAAAGCGGGTGGTTACACAGAAGCAAGAAAAGCCTTAGATTGCTGCAGGCATGACTCACTATAAAATACAAGTGAGCGATATATAAAAGCAGCAGAGAATTGAAAGGATGGAATAATTTCATATTTCTACACCCCAAAAAAAATTGCCTAGGATTTTTTCCTTTTCAAAAGGGGAAATATGACCTTCTGTCCTGGCTCATAAACAAATCTATTCAACATTTTCCAGCATGCCTACTCTTTCCTGCATTGCTGGATATATCCCATAGCCTTGGGAGAACACCGAGAGTTCAAGCCTAACAAATATTAATTCCTCCCCAACCATTTGAGAAGAACCTGAGATTCCAGAGTTCTACTCTTTTTATTGAAACAGTTTCCAAAACCAAGTTGAAAGCAACTGGGTGTTTCACAAGGAAAAAAAGTGCACTGAGTGAGATAGGAGCACAGAGGGGGATTTTGAGGCTGTAAATGTGCCTGAGAAACTGTGAGGCAAAGAATAGGAATGTAAGTATGCTTGGCGAATTGAGTTATGTCTCTGAGTGTGGGGCCACTGGATTCTTTATTGTGTTTAAGTCCCTTGTAATGAATTAGATCGTTAGGTAAATATGCTATCTTAATGACCTTTGTGATCTTAATGACCTTTAGAAATTTACAGGCACATCACCATTAGTATGAAGAAACTCTCCTGCGATACAACATGGCATAGTGTTTAAAAGCAAGAACTTTGGAGTCGGAAGGCCCAAGTTCATGTGTGGCTGCATAACTTGCTAGTTAGGACCTTGGGGCAGATTTGGTAGCATGTAATTTGTATGGGTCCCAGTTTCTTCATGGTAAGATTAGAGTGGTAACAGCAGTTGCCTTTTTAAAGTTATTTGTAAGGATTTCATGAATTAATGGATGACAAATTCCCAGCATAGGACCTTGCATCTAGGAGGCCATCTGTGTGTTAGGTCTTGCCACTACGTGTCCTTTGGGATGTAGGAAGAGGCCAGTACTGGTTAAGTCTGGTATCCTGGTTCTGCCAGATGCTGGCAAGCTGTTGAGGCAATCTTTGAGTTTAGAGTTCTCATCTGGCATAATGTTAGAATTAACTAGCTATAGCTTATATGAACAATAATTAGGAACTGTTTAAAGAATTATAGTATAATAACTAAAATGTATTGGTTAATTTGTTTAGGGGTTACTATTTTAAGTACTTCACATACACCAACTCATTTACTCCTCGCCACAACCCTATGAGACAAGAATTACTTTTTATTATCCATTTTATAGTTGAAGAAATTAAGACAGAGAGATTAGGTAACTTGATGCACGTCTAGGGAGTGACAGAGCTGTGACTGTGTTAAAAAGCAGAATATATAATATCCCATTTTTTGGAAATGAAACTATTTTTTATATATATGAACTGCATTTTATATATAGGTGACTCTTGAACAACATGGATTTTAACTTTGCAGGTCCACCTACATGTAGATTATTTTTGATAAATGTAGAAGAGTACTGTAAATGTATTTTCTCTTATGATTTTCTCAGTAGCATATTCTTTTCTCTATATGTATTAGGTACTGTAAGAATACAGTATGTATTAGGTATGGTAAGAATACAGTATACATAGAAAATTTGTCTTCATTGACCGTTTATGTTATTACTAAGGCCAATTGGTAAGGTCAACAGCAAGCTATTAAGTTTGAGGGGAGTCACAAATTATACACAGATTTTTGACTGTACAGGGGTCACTGCCGCTAACTGCTGTGTTGTTCAAGGGTCAGCTGCATATATACACTGTTATACAGACACATGCACATACATGCACACACTGTACACAAGAAAATTCAGAGACCTTTAATTGAGATGAATATTTTATTTGAGCAAGAAACAAATCTTTGGTGAATAGGGAGACTTCAAACCTGAGAGTGGGATGAAGCTCAGAAGCATGATATTATAGGATGGCTGATAAAGAGAGAATGAGGAAATTATTTAACCTTTACAATGATTGATTGTTACAATGGGGATTTCCAGACAGCAGTGGATTGGTTAAAAGTGATTATATTATACCATTTTTGGAAGACAGCTTTAGGTTTCATTTATCAGAGGCATTTACAAGGAATAACCTAAGTTAAATTTCACTTAAGTGCATGGAATAAACTAGATTAAGTTTTGTTTATGTGGCTTAGCCAGTTTTGTCTGCTCAAGGGATCTTAAGTCTGGTCTCCGTTTAATTTATTTTAATAATTCCCCCCAAATAGTATATTGTTACTCTTAGGTACTACTGTTGACATAGTCACTAGAACAGATGGTCGTTTAGTTGCTGTTACTGGGGGATATTCTCCAAGATGTTGACAGGAAATATATCTAAGAAGTAGAACTGAGGGTGACCTCACATTTCTCATCTTTGCTTGATGACATTTCTAATCTTTCTATAGTAAACATATTACTGGAATAAGAAAATAAATTGCATGCAAAAATAATAAATGGGTTAGAGTAGATGAACTTTTTTTATTCTGTTATTGCACATACCAAATAAATACAGTAGCAGGGAGGTTTTGCTGTAAGAGGGTGGACAGTAGCCACCCATCCACCCCTGCCCCATTCATCTCAAAAGATTCCAGGAATATACCTATTCAGGGAGTGTCACCATTGTCTGTGCTGCTGGTATCAGGAGCATTGCTGGTATTGAAGGACTTGCTACCCTGTTGTGACTTTAGTGCCACCTGAGTGAGGCTCACTTGCCTCTCCCGTGTACTAGTTTCCAGAGCAGCAGTGAACCAACAGAAAGGGCTGAGCAAAACCATGCCTGTGGTGTGTTTGGGTGAGTCATTATACGGTGAAATACAATTCCATTCCTTACGAATCAGAAAGTATGCTTATGTTAGGTAATTCAACGGTTTCTACTAAAATGATTGCTGATCAAAATGTTCAAGAAAATAAGGGGAGCAGAAACAGAGATTAAATGTTAAAGTCTGGTGCTACTGCAGTGTCATGTTTGAGACATTGTCTTTCTGGAACACCCAAGGGGCAGGTCAAGGCTATGCATAGGTGACAGCAAACAAGAACATAAAATTTTGTTGAAAATAATTTTATATATATATATTTTTAAAAAAATCAAAGTCACTATGGAAAAAATTAGAAAATTATTACAATTTCTAATAGTACTTATTTTTTTTAAAGATTGTATTTATTTATTTTAGAGAGAAAGTGAGAGAGAGAGTACATGAGCATGAGTAGGGAGGAGCAGAGGGGGAAAGAATCTGACGCAGATTCACACTGAGTGGGGAGTCTGACACAGGGCTTGATCTCACCATGAGATCAGGACTTGACCAAGAGTCAGATGCTTCACCAACTGAGCCACCCAGGAGCCCCACTAATACTACTTATGTTATGGTTTAGTATTGATCATGGCTTGAAAGTGTGTGGGGTGTTCTTTTTACAGTATTAGGACTGCCTAATGTTTTAAACTTGCTGTTAGCATCATCACACCTATGATTATATGATTCTTGTGAGATAGAGAATAAAAACTAATGACTAAATGAGCAGAATATGAGCTGTTGCAAATCTGTCTAAACTGATGGCTGTGATGTTTACTTAAGCATGAATCACTGACTATTGATCACTTCATTTTACTCTTTCTCAAAGATAAATGCCCTTTCTCTGTGGGCCTTACTATAAATGCGACAGTATCTGAAAGTATGATTTTTATATATTTATCTGAATAGACCTTGAAGTTTCACTCCTTCAGAGCTGAGTGAAGAGGAAAGACATTTCTGATCTGGATTAAAGTTATTTGACTATTTACCATTTTAAGTCCTATGATCTCTCTTCTTTACCATCAGAGGATAATCTAACCCAGAGGATAGAGCCAAAGAGGTTGTCTTAGATTATTTTAGAGAAAAGAATAACTTTCCTAAACCCATACTTTAAACACAGAGCATTCTTCTTTATTAAATAAATAATTTTAATTCTAACTTTATGTATGCAAAAACAAAATATTTTCCATCTGAAATCTGGTTAGTCTATATGCAGAATGTAAAATCTGCTCCAATTGTTTAGCAAAATAAACAGGAGCTATTTCTTTCTAGAAGGAAGTCAAAGCTTAAGAGTCAAGAGACAATTTGGGGCGCCTGGGTGACTCAGTTTTTAAGCGTCTGCCTTTGGCTCAGGGCATGATCCGGCGTTCTGGGATCGAGCCCCATATCAGGCTCCTCTGCTGGGAGCCTGCTTCTTCCTCTCCCACTCCCCCTGCTTGTGTTCCCTCTTTCGCTGGTTGTCTCTCTCTCTGTCAAATAAATAAATAAAATCTGTAAAAAAAAAAAAAGAGTCAAGAGACATTTTGAAGTGGGATTCTAAGGAAAAACAGAATACTTAGGTTAGAAGAAAAGGAGGTGGGGGGCACCTGGGTGGCGCAGTCGTTAAGCATCTGCCTTCGGCTCAGGGCGTGATCCCGGCGTTCTGGGATCGAGCCCCACATCAGGCTCTTCCGCTGTGAGCCTGCTTCTTCCTCTCCCACTACCCCTGCTTGTGTTCCCCCTCTCGCTGGCTGTCTCTCTCTCTGTCAAATAAATAAATAAAATCTTTAAAAAAAAAAAAAAGAAGAAAAGGAGGTGGATTCAGTTCTTCTGTTTCCTTCCTCTTGTCTAAAATGTTGTTAGGCAAAAAACATGAAACAAGTAAGTCATAGTGGTCAATAGCCACCTTCAAAGATGAAAGGAGTGTGTGCTAGGACAGAGACTATCTTCAGGCAATTCAGACTGAATAGTTGATGGAACACCTCACAAATATTTAAGGGTTAATAAATAATGACAGAAATGGAATCAATTAACTTTGCTTTAATTTGTGCCATGTGAAAAGTCTGCGTGTATTTTGGAGGAAGAGATTTGGGCTCAGCACTAACCTGGGCTCCTCTTCATTTTCACTCATTGGAACAGCAGCTGAGTCAAAGTCACAGAGCATGGAGGTCTTGCTCGCTTGAGAGAGAGACAGTTCCTTCTTATTGTGGCGTCCTAGCATCACCAGAATTTAGAAAGAACACATTTAAGACTGCTTAACCAGAGATTGAAAGAGTTGACAGACGAAAGTCAATTAAGGTAAAACGGACTTGCTCTGTCAATGATGCTGATGGTTGTTTGTTTCATAATGGAGTAAGCCCTAGCATAACAGTATCAGAGCCCCACATCAGTGCGTTTTAGATAATAGCATTGAAGTCTCAGTCTCTGGTTGTTAGGAATTCTTTGGTACTGCCCAAGTGAAAACATAACTTCTTAAAATTTTGATCAAAAATCAGCATATCGTTTATTCATTCAATAAATATTTATGGGTACTTCCTATATGTCAGACGAATTAGTATTCTCTAATAAAGAATCAGGAAAAAAATAAATGAGATTAATATATCCCTAAATATGGGGCACACATTCTTCTCTCTCATTCTGTGGAATATCTATGATTGGACATTTTTTTATATGCCCAATTGAGGCCTGCCCAATTAAATAATAAAGTCAGGACAATTTTTTGTAAATGTTTGATTCAGATGCAATACAGGAATTCCTAAGCCTCAAGTTTTTTCAAGGATTCACTATTGATTAAATACAATTGTGATTTTCTTCTGAGAAACTCTGAGAAATTCACCGAGTAAGTGAATGTCCCAGAAATGGGATGCTCTGCACTTGGTTCACAAAGTAAGATTAATGACACCATGTAGTTGGTGATGACAAGGCCATGCTGAGCAGTCATGGGAGATTGGGTTGTAACCATCTGTTTTCCATGTGATGTCTTAATAAACACCACCACCTACACGGAGGTGTTATTACAGTCAGCCTCCTGGGTATTTGTAGATGAGGGCACTTGGGCATAAGGAAGGAGTTGTTGCATTTCCTTGAGTTACCACATGGAATGTTTGTGGCCTACATTAAAACAGCGGTCCCATTTTAAGGTGTGTGTGTGTATATGTGTTTTAACTGCAAAGAACATTTGATGAAGGGATGGTAGGAATTGAAGGTTAGGATGAAGAGGTTTGCTTAGAAAGAAAGTAGAGAATTTAGAAAAAGTAAGACAGAGGAGAAGATATCTCTGATTTCTGCCAAAAAGGAATTGAATTGAGAAAAGTCTGGTTTATGTATTATACTTAGTATGAATGCCATAATAAAAATAATAAGGAATCGTATGATTATTTTCTAGTTAAAACTGCCCACCCATGACAAGCAATAGATACATATATGTGTGTATATGTGTATATAATATCAGCAGAGCACTCATTCATTCAATAAATATTTATGATATTTAAGAGAACCTACTATAAGCTGGATAAACTAGTTTTTTCTAATAAGAAACACCTAATCTTCTCTAATAAGAGATCAGAAAAAAAACAAGTTTTATATATATGTAAAACTTATTTATTAAACTTAATGTTAAACTTATTGTTATATAATACATATATTAAACCTATTGTTAATCACTATTAATTAAACTTATTAATATCATTAATATATATTAATAATAGTTTAATACATATCTATACTGATCTATTTTTATTTAAAATGCAGTCAGTATATAAGATTCTGCTTTTTTAAATAGACATAGTAATTCATGAGTCTGAAAATAACTTATCTGTAACCTTACTTAACTAGTGAACACAGATGAAAAACCAAATTGAATTGAAAAAAAAAAAAGACCTGTGTGGGATAAAAGATAACAAATTTGGGTTTAAACTCATAAGCCTTTCTACTTTATTCATAGAGGAACTCCTCAGCCTTTCATCGATAACATATATCTATATATATATATTTTAAAGATGTATTTATTTATTTGAGAGAGAGAACATGCCAGCTGGGGGGAGAGAAAAATCTCAAGCAGACTCCGCCCTAAGCACAGAGCTGAAGGCGGGGTTCCATCTCACAACCCTGAGATCATGACCTGAGCCAAAATGAAGAGTCTGATGCTTAAACTACTGAGTCACCCAGGCACCCCCATCTATATACTTTTTTATGCAGACAACATTAATGACAGTTTGGATTAGCTGCAGGTTCTAAGGGACAAACCTAGGGAGAAGAAAAGGGAAGGGCACTGTTTGAGTGAGAAGGAAGTCAGAGCAAATAGACAGGCAAGACGGAGAGAACATGGTTACAATAGTTATAGTAAATAAAATGAAATTAGTCTTGACCCGTGTAGTTTAGAGGTGTAATGATCTTGCCTACCTCAGTAGTACCCAAGGGTAGGATTATTTTTCCAGCACTGTATTATAATTGTTGCTTTTATTTTTTTACTTATTTTTTTTAAGATTTTATTTATTTATTTATTCGACAGAGATAGAGACAGCCAGCGAGAGAGGGAACACAAGCAGGGGGAGTGGGAGAGGAAGAAGCAAGCTCATAGCAGAGGAGCCATACGTGGGGCTCGATCCCACAACGCTGGGATCACGCCCTGAGCCAAAGGCAGACGCTTGACCGCTGTGCCACCCAGGTGCCCCATAATTATTGCTTTTAATAATCAATTTGAGCCACCCACCAAAGGTTGTTAGGTTTATTTGGGGTTTTTTTGTTGTTGTTATTTTTTGTGTTTTTTTTTTTTGTTAGTAAGACAGGAAATATATAATCATTTTAGCAGTATTTCCAACTAAAATTGTGAAGGAAAAATTAAAAGCTTGACTCAAAAACTCCTTGTGAAATTTGCTTTTACAGAAAATCTTATCTCCAACTATGCAAGATAAGTGAGTTTTTAACTACATAATATTTAATTGTTCTAACAATCCCAAAAACTGTTCATTAGTAACCTATCTCATTCTTCTAGCTTAAATGACTTTTAGACACTACCAATTCAGACTTAATCTTGCTAGCACACATCTTCTCACATTGGCTGAACATAAGATAGGTCACCTCTCGGAGTTTAAGAAGAGTCTATGATTATGAGGTCCTGGACTTGGAGGTGCTGCAGTTTCATGCCAAGTGACCATTGGCATTGCATGCTTCCTGTTGTAAAAGTCCATTTAGAATTGGAAGTGCAGGGAGAAGCCAGCGAAAGGAGGAAATTCTGCTGTATCACTACCTATATTGACAGATATCCTGTTTCCTTTTTAAGCCAGATTGCTTTCCACCAACTTCACATTTATGTACCTCCCTGTCTTTTTGCTACTCAATTTAATTTCTAATAGCTTTTGCCTTAACTTAGTGTAGTGGTCTTAAAATGCTTTAAGTCCCCTGTTGTAAAGGACATACTAAACTGATTCACGCCCCAGTAAGAAAATGCTAAATCCTTTGCTGCCTTTCTGGACCCTGCCTTCACATGTTGTTACAGGCATGAAAATAGAGCCTAAGTGTAAAGCTCACTTAGGGGATCGAGAGAATGAGGCCTTCCTGATTAGCAGCTGACTAATTGTGAGTTACTGTCAGGCCTGGAGGGAAACTGCCCCTGTTCTGGCTTTTATAAACTCAGAGCGTCTATGTGCCATTTTGAAACACCTCATTCACATTCCGAATCCCACAACTAAATCTCCTTCTCTATTAATGACCGCCCAGACTAGTTCAAGTGGGAAAAGGAAAAAGCAAAACCAAACCAACTAGAAAAACAAAAAAATACAGTGGGTTTCTTGACATTTTGAGATAAGCTGGAAATAGATCCACACCCTACCCATGTATATAACACACAAGAAGAAAAACAGAACAATTAAAAATGTTGAGTCTTCTTCCTTTGAATATTCAGTTTGTATTCAAAGTTCATGAGGCACAAGAAATACTGGGACGTTCTGTGTGTGGGTGTTCTCTCCTTTTACGTGTAGTTTCCTGATGGTCTGTGGAAGTAAACTACCTTCCTTTGCTGCCTCTGTTGTGTACAACTGTTTTCTTGGAAATATAAGCCACAGGTCCATTTGAAAAATGGGTAGCAATGTTACTGGCAGCTAAAGCTTCTGCAAGGACATTGGTAACCGCAACTAAAAATCTGATTTTGTGCTGAGAGTGCTGCTGACTGTCAAGGTCTAAGGGATTGCCTCCAGCTTTGCTAAAATTTTAGCTCCTTCTGTTGGCTATTTTCACCCTTTTCTACTGGATAATTCACAATACTTCTTTAGAGCATTAGCATACTAACCCTCTCTAAAGACAGAAAGACACCTGATCCTGTAAAAAATAATTCTCAAATTCAAAATGCCAGGAAACCCTACTTGCCATTATCCTTATGAAATTATTTCAATAAACAAAACTCCAAGTGCCTTGTTTATGTGTTTATTCTTTTTTTTTTTTTTTTTTAAGTAGGCTGTGCACTGAGTGTGGAGCCTGACACAGGACTTGAACTCACAATGCTGAGATCATTATCTGTGCTGAGATCAAGAGTTGGATATTCAACCAACTGAGCCATACAGGCGCCCCTATGTTTATTCTTAAGAACCCAATTCAGAGGCATATTATGAAATAAAGATATCAATGCCTCAGATCTCTAAAATCTGGAATAATTTCAAAAAAGGTTGAAATGTTGCTACTGGTTTGGTATTCTGTGGAGTAACAAATGAGAGCAACAATCCGGATTTTATTTTAAAATTATTGGGAATTGTTAGAAATAATTGTGGAGTGTTGATTATCAAAAAACTATAAAACATCTTGATTATTTTCAATGCAACAATTTGCAATGAAATATGAGTTTTATTTTTAATGCACTTTATGGTTTTCAGTTTTAAAGTTTTAGCAAGATATAATTCAATAGCAAATAGTAAATATAGGCCATTTAATAACATTTCCAGATAAATTATTTACTTTCAAAAGTGATTGACCCTAAAATGTTTTCCCTTGAATCTTATAAACATAAGATGTAGGCAGAACTTTATATAAGAAAAAAAAAAGTGAGTAATGGTAAACCAATAGTGATAAAAGTCATAACAAATAAAATATTTAGGTTAATTGTGTTCTTGCATGTTTTAGGGGATATCCTTAGTTCTGAGTCAATTACTTACTAATACAATCATAATTATCATCAAGTATGTAAGTAGGTAGCATTTGTATGACTTGTAATAGAAATTTTGTATCTATGCCCCTGAGCTTATGTTACGACAGAAATATGGACAAGTTCAGTATCCCATTTATTTTCCCCAGAATGTTTACTGAACCCAATCCTGTGGGCTATTAAAGGTTATAAAAATAGAGTTCTATGGTCAAATAAAAACCTTGGAAATGTGTAAAATTCAAACTGGTTCTTTAATATAAAGCTTCTTGTTCTATTTATGGGTTAATGTGAACTGTGGGGCGACAACAGAAATTATTTATCAAATCTGTTAGACAATTGCATTAGGGTTCTCCAGAGAAACAGAACCAACAGGAGATATATAAGGGATTTATTATAAGGGATTGGCTTACATGATTAAGGCTGAGAAGTCCCATGATCTGCCATTTGCAAGCTGAAGGCCCGAAGAGCTGATGGTGTAATTCCAGCCCAAACCGAAAGACTTGAGTACCAGGGGAGCCAATGGTAGGAATCATTAAAAATAATTGCAGAATATCCCAGGGCCCAAGAACCAGGCAGTTTATGGTGTAAGTACAGAAGGCTTGAGAACCAGAAGTACCAACATCTGAGGTCAAGAAAAGGTGGATGTTACAGCTCAGAGGGCACATTTGCCCTTTCTCTACACTTTTGTTCTATTCAGGTCCTCAGTGGTTTGGATGATGCCCTCTGGCACTGGTGAGGGAATCCTTTTTTACTCATTCTACTGATTTAAATGCTAATCTCATCTGGAAACACCCTCAGAGACACACCCAGAAATAATGCTTTACCAGCTATCTGGGCATCTGTTAGCCCAGTCATGCTGACAGGTAAGTTGATCATCATAACCTTGAATGTGGTAAAAGACCGAAACTTTGCCATTAAATTATTGAACACTACACCTGAAACTAATGAGGTACTATATGTTGACTAATTGAATTTAAATAAAAAAATAAAGTGGTAAAGGTATTTCAATTATGGCATTTTTAGATAACTAAATAAACAATATATATCTTTCTCATTTTCAACTGAATATTTTAATTTTATTTTATGTCATAAGATGTCTTTTCTTTCAGCAACTGTTTGTTGTTCATCTATTTAAAAGTAGACTACTTAAACTTGACCTAGATATCATAGTATGTTTTACTGAGTTAAAAATATAACTTGTTCCCTGTCAATTAGTCCAAGACCAGAAGAAAAACGTACTAAGCTAGCAAAACTAGGTTTATTAGACTTATTGCAGTTAGGGAGAATGCCAACTTGACAGTCTTCATGAGAATGGAGACCATCTACATCAAGCCATAGCTGTTAGTACCAAGAACTGCGATGACCTATGCCAATCTGGCTTTTTCCCAAGAAATCTTTGCTCAGGAAAGATAAGACTGTAAACCGATAAATGCTTTCACTGTTTGCTTCTGGAAATTCATGTAAATCAATTTTTCTGAGATAACAATCTACTCATCTGGGTAAACAGCTCACTTTTCAAATACAAATTACATAGGAAGATTCACATCAAATCCTTTTTTTCACTGCATCTATCAACACCACATTTTCACAAACTTTACCCACTCCCAGGATACTCCTCTCCCTAGAAAACTTTGAAAGACCCACCTTACACTTCTTGAACTCAGATGTCAAAGTCTATAACTCTGTCCCTCTAACTCCCCTCTCCTAAGACACTGCTAACATGGTATTCTGCTTTACTATAGTTTTCATACACTCAGCTCTATTAATTTATTGTTTGATGATATTTTAGAGAATTCAATAGTAGGGTCTCAAATAGGATAAATTAAGTGAAGATATTTTTAAAGTATTAGTCCTGAGCAGGGTCAGGGAACTACCTGGGATTGGGCATAGTTTATACATAATAGTTTTGGATTGGTGAGGACAGCAAAACAAGAGTTTTGAAGCAAATCTTGATAAGCAAGCTATTAGTCTTAATACATATACTCTTTTCATTGGTTTACAGTCTTACCTTTTAGGAGCAAATGTATTTCACTGAGCAGCGGAACATTTTTTAACTTGGTCCCAGTGTTGTGTAACATAGGAACAGAAAAATATGCCTCATCCGTGTACGTGTTTAACAAAAGGACAGGAAGTTACGTTGGTTTTAGTTCTCACTGTCATGCAGTTACAGGATGAATATATATTTATTTGTTCATTGGACTAAAAGATTGCTAGGTTAGCTATAAGAAATCACTAAGGTCCTACAGCACAATAAAACTGTAATGTTTGAGGCTATCTTTTCTACTGGGCAGAAATCATGTAACTTCCCAATAACTGAATTTTTATTCACATATAAATAACAAGTTAAACAAAGATACATTAACCTAAATGATTAACGATTCTTGGTTGGGCCTTTAAAAAAATGTTCCAGTATGTATTAGAAGGGTATTAAGAGGGTATGCCACCCTCGACTTGCCTTACTGCAAGTCTTAGAAAAATTTTAGAATATTAATGATGTGTCATTGCAAAATAAATAAATTCCCTCATTTAACTATCCACTCCACAAAACCAAGGGCTCTGTTGATTAAAAATTGTAGACTGTTGTACATAGTACATGTTCAAAAAATCTCTGCTGAGTTGCCTTTCCCTCAACCTCCAAAATTTATGGTCCTATGCTTTTAAATGTAGCCCCGTTGATTCTGAGGTTTGTGATTCGAGGTATTTACTATACACGTCTCATTTCATGCCTTGCTTTCCCTCTTCCCAGCCACTGCTATTACAGCTATTATAATCAGAATGCTTTAGCATAAACAAGTTAAAGAGAGATGAATGAATGCTAATGGTACTTAAATAAGGCAATTTTCATAATGTCATCTGAATAACTAAAATACAGTTTTAAATAAGGAAGACTGCAAATTAAGTGGACAGTGATCTAAATATTTGAAATTGAGAAAACACACTCAGAGTTTTGGGTTTGTTTTTTTTTTCAGGGGGTAACCACCCCTGGAAAGGGTACAAAGTATATGGTATGACAAACAACTGTTACTCAAATTAGGAAGAAGTGAAGCCTAGAGATAAACATGGCTGGAGGAAGGAGAGCTTTGTCTTGGATATGATTTTGATATATGATTTTAGTCTGAAGAAAATAATTACAAAAAACTTGGAGACAACATTCAGCGTGGAATGTTTGTGTATAATGGTAGTGGGAGGGAAATATTAAGCAAAAATTGAAGGAAGTAGTGAGAAAACATAACTGGAGAGAACTTTATGTTTCAAAATAATAGAAGTTTGGAGAAGTAAATGAAACCACTTTTTCATAAACTAAAAAGCCAGAATGAGAAATTTGATTTGATTTTTAGATGTTGAAAATAGGACTGTCATATATTAGAAAACTAAACTGAACACAGTGTTCAGGATGTAGAAAAGACTGAAATTAGATGGACCAGTTGAGAAGCCATGGCAATAACTCAGACAAGAAGCTAGGAGAGTGTGGATTAAAATGAAAGGACAGAGCTTAGGCATTTTGATAGATATGTTTATAGAACTCGGTGACTGATTGGAATACAAGAAATGAAAAGAAGATATAAAGCAAAATAAATCTATGATTTTTAATATTCATCTGTGAAATGAGGAGTTAGGGATGTGGAGGTGGAATGGAGACAGGACTGTGAATCCAATTTGACATGCCAAGTTCATGGTCTGCAGCATTCCATTATGACATGCATGCTAGAGCAAAAGGCTCTAAGTAGACGAAGAAATCAGAGCTTAAGATAGAGATTTATGAATCAGGCATCATTCAACCTGTGAAATTGGGTGATGTTTCTCATGGAAATGGTACAGAAAATTAAGAGCAAATGGCAAAGTTCAAGACCATAGGATACAGAATCAAAAACAGATATCAGTTTTATAAAAAGGAAAGACTATTAATTTGGTAAGAAGAAAGCCATTCTTGGCCTTAGCGATCGAGGTTTCATTTAGGGAAAGGAGACTGCAAATACGTTAAGAAGAAATGGAAAGGTAAGAAAATAAAAGCAACAAATATAGCCAGGATCAGTGCATTTCAAGAAACTGGACAGGAAGTAACGATAGTGCACAGCTGTGCGTATAGAAAATGATGTTAAATGTAAGTGTATTGCTAATAATACAAACCAAGGAAATGATGCTGGAAGGAATGCATTAAATTAGTGAAAGAAGGACCAAGTTCCCTCAGCAGTTAAAAAAGAGTAGGATCTAGATAGTAGGATTAATTTTGGAGAAAAGATATTTTTCAAACTAGATGGAAAGATAAGAGGATCAATATAAATTTATATATTGGTGATATATATCATACATGTGATAACAGAGAAATTATGTAGATTCCTTTACGTAAAATAGAATGCACACTTATTTTGGAGTGATGCAATGTTTGAGAGATGAAAGGAGGTGGGAAAGAAAAGAGGTTTTTTTAGCAAGAGTGTATCTGGGCATATTTAGTAAATCAGCATGGAGAAGTGACCCAATGCCCTTTCTTCCTATGGGGAGCTGGAAGTTCTTGGTGAAAAGCTACAAAGATTTGTTTTATGAGTACAGAGATCTTTTGGGCATGAAGGGGTCAAGACCTGAAGTACTTTGTTGTGAAGGAAAAAGTTATCAAAAACTTTAGAATAGATCAGGGATCTTTTAACAAGGTTGTATGGTAGAGAAAGTAACAAGGCTGCTGAAGTAAGAGACAGAAAGAGGAACAATGGGCCGGTGTCTGACCTAAAAGTTGGAAGGTTGAAGCTCCCTTGGTGGCTTCCACTGGAACCTGCTCTGACTCAACTGTCCTACTGACAACCTTGTGTCCTAAGGGGGAGTCATGCAAATGAGTACATAAACACCCAAGGCTAGACTATGGGACAGTTGAGCATAAAGTTGAAGATAGGTGTGTCCTCCCTAGCACCTGAGGAGACACTGCAAGACTAGCTGTTGCACTGAGAGGGCCTTGCACCAAACTGTTGCTCTTTACAGGTGTTGGAGCTATGTTGTGAGAAACTGAGGTAGGCCAGCAGGGGGTGCTGCTTAAATATCAGGTCACACAGAGACCGGTCACAATGGGTACATTTGATTTAGTGCAGTATGTAAGCCCTAGAAGAATCTGTTCAAATGATTAATTTGGGGGGAATCTTTATTAATCCTTGGAAAGGAAAACTCAGTGAAAGATTGTTCTTCCTGCCAGTTTGGACACATAGAAGCTGAGTTTTTATATATTTACATCAGAAGACTTCTGACCTGATTTTGTATCCCATCATGGAGAAGTGGGAAAAGATACAGGAGTTTGTCCTATTATGACAAAAAGCTCATGTATGTATATGATCACCCACAAGCTTTGCTTTGACAAATTATGATTTAAGTTCTGGTTCTACTAGGTACTGTCAAGTTGTGCAGTTTTATGTGACATTATTTAAACTCTGTGAGAGATTAAATAGAAAAATAATACCTGCTTAGAGATATATTTTACTAATTAGTACAGATAGAGGACATAGCTCATTGCCTGGCTCAATATATGGTAGTGGCAATTGTCGTGATGACTATTATTGTTACGGTTAATTCTAACACTGGGTCAGTCATCTACCATATCACATAAACTTCTATTTCAAACTTTGGAGCTGAATAAGCAATTTTTTTTTTTGAAACTGGTCTGTGTTCAATTAAAATGTGCATCCCAACAAGGGGTTAGTAAGTCTGTCAATTTAGAAGAAAGAATGCCTCTTCCCTACTCTTGGTAATCTCTTTTTATGTGGAGAAATCTTTAACAATGATATTCTCCTGGCCTCTTTCCACTTTTTGCACACTTTGCTCCATGGAGGATGAATGACTTCATTTGATGGGTGAATCTGAGAGCAGGAATTGCTCATGCCGATCTCCCCCATTTATTCTCCTGGGGAAATGAGCTGGATACAAGGATTATGCATTTGCCTTTCTTCATCCATGCTGTATGTACGCCCTATGGGTAGCCCTGCAGGTGGGGAGGTCTAGTCAGGAGCAGTGCTAGGGTACTGGCTGGACATGCCTATCTGACTCTGGATGTCCATTTTAGGTAGCCCGCTTACCCACACATTTAAACCACACTTTTTATTTTTTCTCACAGAATTTTTTTTTCCTGTTAGAAGTATTCACCCTCCTAAGGGAGGCAAATAACAAGTGGTTAGTTATCACAGAATCACATATTTTGGAAATTGGGAAAATTTTTAAAAGTTACAAGTGAGAGAGAAACCTAAGACAGTGAAGTATCCCAACTGTCAGTGTTTCTCCCAAGGGAAAGCAATTTATACCCAATCACATGTCTCACATAATAGCGGCTGGAAGCTCCCCACCAGGATAATCTGCTGCTACTCAGTTGCCAGCATTTTCGAATTTACAGAGTTGTTTCATAATGATTGTGGTTTTTTGTATTAACCGTATTTGTTTTTAATGGGCACAAGAAGCATAAGAAAATTGATGTTAAGTGACTTAACCAACTATTGTTTTATATTCAATATCTCTGATTTCTATAAATATGACAGAAGTTAAATGGCATGGGTCCCATTTCACAGATGTGGAAGCTAGGACTTGGGAAAAATTAAGTAACTTCATTAAGATAACAGGTGGGTTTTTAAGTTAAGATTTGTCACCTCACAGCGGAGTGGTGTTGTTTCAAAACTCCTGTTCTTTCTATTCTATCGTACTTTCTCTTTCAGACTAAAATTCCGTGAATTCGGGTGCTGTGCTACTTTTGCTTTATTGCTTAAGGTATTGACTTGGTTTTCATATTACTGCCATTTGTTTACTTTAACCTGATAATACCTACAGAGTTATTGCAATTCCATTTCTAATTTTAACATCAAAGAATAGAAACAGGGTGCTCAAAAACCTTCATTTCCTCAGCTAATAACTTTGCTTTGCATAGGTCGCAATGCTGAGCACACCAAATTTGAGGATCAAAAGAATTTTAAACCCTGCATACTTTCAACATATACTTTATTTAAACCTGCTAGTGTCATTCATGCAGTTAGCGGCATGACTAAGAGCAGAAGACTGCTTTAAGTCATAATGGCTGCAGCTGGTGCTTAATAAGGTGGGACAGGTATGCAAGACAGAAATTATTTTTTAAGAGAATTATCAAATGAAGGGTAAAAACTCATGGTCCACAAATGAGATTTGTAATGAACCTAGGTTTGAGGTTGCTCACATGCATGGCGGCAGTTTCTCAAAAGGAGTGTATAGATGAAACACAACATTATTCTGAACCCCAAATGTAAACTTCATGTAAGAAGTAATAAATAAAAATAATATTTAGCCATTTTATCTTTTCAAAACACTGTCATTTCTACTCCATTTCTACCGTTTTACAGAGAATAAATGAAAGGTAACTCTCTAGGTTTGGTGAAATATTTTGAGAAATTTGCCAAGGTGAAATCTGATAGATCTATCATATGATAAAATTTGCTCTTCTCTTGCAAATTGTAACTTTTGTTATTATTCAGATAGCTGTCTTGAACAGCTGAAGAAAGAGGCTTATTTCATAGGCATGTTTTTTCATGAAATGGGGAAGAATGGTTCCTTTTCTTGAAAAATAGAACTGCATTTTGAACCAGATGAGTTGAACATAAGTAGGGAGGCAGAGGAGGATAGTTTCTGAGAGCACAGGCTGTGCTTTCAGGTCAGGTGTCTGCTCTCTCTTTAATGACAGCAACCTCAGACAAAGTCCTTCTGTTCTAGGGATCTTGTTCCCATTTATAAAATGAAAACAATGATACTACTTACTTGATATCTATACAGTTATTACCAAGAATGCATTAAACAGTCCTTTTAAAATCTCAGATACATTGTAATGATTCAAAGCAAGTTGGATATTATAATAGTGGCTATGGCTCTATTGTTCAACACTTCATTTAAAACTATATTATGGTTTTTGGTGCCTGGGTGCCTCAGTGTGATGAGTCTTTGACTCTTGATTTCACCTTAGATCATGATCTCAGGGTTGTTGAGATTGAGCCCCGTGTTGGCTCCATGCTAAATGTGGAGCCTGCTTAAGAGTCTCCCTCTCCCTCTGTCCCTCCCCCACCCCCTTGCACAGCTACTAGCGTGTGCTCTCTCTCTCTCTCTTAAAACCAAAACAAAGACAAGTAAACCCACTGTGTTATGATTAACCAAGCTTTTAAAGAAAACTGGAGAAATCAGGTATCTCTCAATGTAATCATTACCTTTTACCAATTTACCATGATAACCATTCTTATTTATAATCATTGATTAGAATTTACTTTTGTTAACCATACTGTGTGTCTGTATTTGAGTATTTGTACCAGATAGTAAATATTTTCATTTGAATCAACTTCACAGCTTTCCTTTTTTTCTTTCTCAAGTGAATAAGAAGCCTCATGTTGGAATATAGTGATGCTACTAAAAGGGTCAAACCCCAGCACCATTTCCTCCCACACAGATTTCTTGGCTCCTTTACTTATTGGAAGAAAAGTGAGAGACTGTACTGTGTTCTCACCTTGGCTTGGTCTCTTTAGCTAGAAATTTGAATACATTGGTGAAACTCACTGGAACCGGCTCATTTGTCCAAATCCCATCAGTGTAAGAATCGGAATGAAGGAGTAGGAGTCTGAGGGGCTCTATCAAGATCACGTCATCAGGTAGGGGAAGAGCTGAGCTAAGACACAACCCTCCTAATTCTGTGAGGGGCGGTTCAAACTAATTCCCAGATGCCTCTTGGCTGGCTTCCCAGCAGTCACCCTGCTCAGATTTGGCTTAGGTACAGATTTTTCTGTTAAAACAAAACAAGCCAAAACAAAAATAAAAACCCCGCTTTATTCACTGAAAGTATTTTTCCGACCCCTTCCCTCTCTATACCATTGCCTATTTGATAAGGAACATCAGTAGAGATGTAGGTCCTGAAGCTTGAGCTAATAGCTGCCCTTCCAAAAACTTGTAAATTAGAGATTTTAGGAATGCAGTGTAGGTACACGCTATGGCCCTGCGAACGTTGCTGGGTGGATTAAGTTCTTTATATCTGATGAGATCTCTTAGAGTCTTGGTTCTTTTCCTTTACTTCCTTCCCTTTGTTTGCTGCAAGAAACTTTTAAATCATTGATGAAAACTTCTCCCAGCCTCGTTCAATTAATTAAGAGAAATTCCTGCCATATATTTAGAAAGTAGGGGAGGTTTGATATTCAAAAAAATATGTGTCTTTGGGTTTTGTATCAAAATGCAGTTTTTAGGGGAAAATATTTTATGAAAGGGACCTCTGGTCATCCTAGCTTTAACTTGCGCATGCACACATGCGTGTGTGTATGTGTGTGTATGTGTGTGTAATTTTATTTCTTTATATCCTGTGTAAAAATGAATTAGAAAAAAAGATTTCTCAAAGTTAATGAAAATATTGAACTCAACTTTGAAATATTGGTATGGGTAGTTGAGTTACCTCAGCCAACTTTCTGAATCAAAGCTAAAGGGCATCGTTTCCCAATTCTGTTTTATAAAGTCTCTTCCTCATAATGTCTTCCTTCAAGAAGGGAAGCTGTTCGAAATGAGAAGAAGGGAGGAGTATTGAATGGAAATGATGATTCATTACTGCAACTGCCAGCAATAGAATAATCCATTCACACAGTTCTCGGTCATCTGTTTTTCTATGCCATTATGCTAATGAATCACTGCTGTTTACTGCTTGTGAGTAGCACACTTCAACACCTGTAAGAAAGAAACGCTGTTTGAAAGTTGGCTTCTAGGTTAGAATGCCAATATGTTTTGTGACATGCTCTAGTTCCAAAAGCCTGGTAGCTGAAAGGACTACATTCATATTCTAAACCTGAAGAGACAGCTTCTCTTAGAGAGGGACTGTTCTCCCTGCAAGTGTCTTGCTGAAATGCGATCTGAACATGCTAGCATCCCTGTCACTGTCAGGCAGAAGAGACCTGATCTGGAATTTGTGCATATTGACTCTGACTTATTTAAAATGGAGAAGAACAAATAAAGAGATTAAACACTACCTTTGCATCTTAAAGAGTATTTATTATATTTTGGATTCACTCTCTTGGTTTTGAACTTTCCAAGATATTTTGAGCTAAGATAGTAATTACCTCTTTTCCTAGTTTATCGTGGTCTGCAAATTCAGAATTCTGAAACTAATTCTAAAATCAATGAATTATAAAAAATATTAGAAAATGAAATAATTATATCTGGGGATATCACATTTAACTATATTAATCTAGAATTGTTTTGCTCATTTTTGTTTCAATCATTTTGTTTTTTATGCTGGCATGATAAGGATAACAAAATCCACGTTCAGTTCCTTTGAAATTGATTCATGAGGTACTTTGTCTTACTTTTTTGAATGTTTATCTGAGTATGGTAATTCATTTCTGTTTCTCTAATAATGTATATTATTACTGCCTCAGTAGAGCTTTCTGGTAAAGAACGAGGTTATTGCCATTTAGATATCTGAAAATTCTATCTGCATGAAAGTAACTTTGAGTGATAAGACTCTCCTTGAGAGTATGATTCGGTACCTCCAAACGAAATAAAGAGGCTTAGAATACAAAATGGCAGACAAGCACAAACGCTAATGATGTTAGGGTAGCCGAGTAGTCCTAGAACCCTGGCCTCCCAAGTCCCACAACCAGTGGAAACAATTCCCCAGAGAGAAGCACTATCTCCAGTTGGACATGAGAAAGAGTAAATAATACAATAAAATTGTTAGGGATTAAATGGCAACTCAAATAATCTCTTTGCTTTTAGGTCAAGTACATTTGCTTTCTAAGCAAATGGAAAATGGGTCTTAGAAATATTATTTTAGCTCGTGTGGTGTTTTACTTAAAAACCCATTTTAAGCCTAGTCATAGTTCCAGATGGCCAGCATGGAAATCACTCAACTCACTGTGGAGGTAAAACTAAAATTTATAGCTGGGAATTTACTAGGATTCTGTTGTATTCTAGAAATTCAGAATATTGTAAGGCCTCTAATATGTCTGGATATGGTGCAGAGATATAGTAAATAGGCATAATATAGCCATGCTATGACAAAAGCAATTTTACGCAACACACATTGTCAAGTGATGTATGTATAAAAGACATCAGTCTTGTCAACACTTGGTCACCCATAATTCAAATGGGTTCTTTGGAAACTTAATAATTTCTTCATTTATGCCCCCTGGAGTGGATTCATTTTTTTCAGAGAATATTAGTTAACAACGTTAAAAAAAGAAAGATTAAAATATTGACTATTACCATGGGGATATTACTTCCTAATCTCTTGCTGTGGACTGTTGCTCCAGGGGTGATAAAAAATATGGATTTTTGTGGTTCTTGCTATTTGCTAAAAATCAGTGGTAAGAGAATGGCACATATATTACAATAGTTCATCTAAATTTTTCTTTTTCTTATGATTTTCTTGGGGACTACCATGTGTCTAAATTTTCTACAATCACCTGTCATTCCAAGACATATTAAGGCCTTTAGTAAATTACGTCTGTGGATTATATCCAATCAAACATAATGTTTCTTCATAGTATGAGGTTTAATTTCATTGAATTTAATAAGTATTTATTTAGTAGTAAATACGTGAAAGATATTTGCCAGATGCCAAAGATACTACCTTGGTCCTAGTAGACCTTGTGAACTTGCTAAAGTATAGAAATGACGAGGACAAAGGCTTTTATGTCTTCACCGTGGATGTTTTCATGGAGGTTACAGGGGTTCCCAAAATCTCTGAAATATTTTTGAGCTATGGGATCTATAGCCTTGTAAACTACGGAATATCATTTTTCCTTCTCTGAGCCTCATGTTTATGTTTGAAATGGAGATAACATCTATATTACAAGGTGTTCTGAGGATTAGATTAACGTGTATGAAGCACCCAGTACAGTAACTGGCAGAGAGGATGTTCCACAAAAGGCATTTATCCCATTACTAATGTTCTTAGAAGGACCACTTACATCTAGAAACACTAGGAATTTAGAAAAGAGCATCATGGTTTGATTTGCTTGGAAGTCTTAGGGTTTACTGAGTCAGATTATGAAAAATCAGTGGGGCAGAAAGGACTGCCACTGGCCCAAATCCCTCACAAAATGAACCTTTTCCCAAATTCAAAGGAATTCAAGGAGACTAAATTACTAAACAGGAAAACTCCTGCTAAGAAGATGCAAAGATGTTCTTCCCTTTGGAAGGTTGAGTGAAGGAGCTCTGTTAATGCCAAACGGAAGAGTGCCACATTCTTACCTCATGGTGAGTTCCTGAGAAATACGCATCATTCATTCATTCCACAAATATTGTATGAGTACTGTGCAGCAGGCATTGTTTTGAGTGCTGAAAATAAAAAAGTGAAAAGGCAACTGATAAAAAATCACTGCCATCCTGGAACTTCCATCATAGTAAAGAGAGAAATACAATAAGTATGGTCAGTAAATAATGCATGAGGTTAAAATAGAAGGTTCAATGAGTGCTAGTGGGAGAATAAAACTGAGAAGAGGGTAAGGAATAACCGACGTTGCAGCTTTAAACTGAGTAAGCCAGGGTAGGCTTTATGTCTCCTCTGAGAAAACATTTGAAAGAAACACAAGAATGAGCCAGGCGGATAATCAGAGTGAAGAGTATTATAAGGAAAGGAGAAAGTCTTAGTTCAGAGACTCTGAGGTGAGAGCATGCTAGGGTGTTTTAGAACCAGGTTTGAAGACCAAGACCACAGTAGGGTAGGCAAAAAGGAAGAGTATAGTGAAAAATAATAGGAAACCAGATCACATAGTACTGTAGACCT
Organism: Ursus maritimus; assembly: GCF_017311325.1. Taxonomy (NCBI): domain Eukaryota; kingdom Metazoa; phylum Chordata; class Mammalia; order Carnivora; family Ursidae; genus Ursus; species Ursus maritimus. The sequence goes on along the minus strand of NW_024426996.1, from coordinate 1,352,962 downwards.
TGATAAGGATTTGGCTTTTACTCCTTATTATGTGAGGAGACATTGGAGGACTTTGAGCAGATGAGCGTCATGCTTTGACTTTTCTTTTTAAGTCTTGCAGTAATTCCTGGATGAGAATAAACCTTAGGGGTGAGGGAAGGGTACAGAGTGGGATTAGGAGCAATAGATAGGAGCTCTCTTAGGGAGGCATTATTCCTTCTATTGAGGAAATTGTCCACTGTATTAGCTAAGCTATCTTGATGGTCTTTATAGTAGTACCATTCAGTGTTAGGAGGAGACCTAATATTCTTGAGCAAGAGAGTTGCAACTTGTAGGAAACACTGCAGCAATCCTGTCCAGAGTCCTGGAGGGCCACACTGAGCAACAGTGATAGCAGCAGCTCCAGTGCTAAACAGCCCCTGTCCCAGTCAGGTTTAGGGAGCAGAGCAGGGGTAGCTGCAGGACGCAGTAGCACTGTACAGCTTCCAGGGTATTGTGCGTCATTCAGCAGGAGGGTAGTGGGGCACAGCCATAGGGAACACAAGGCCACAAGTGTGGCTGAGGCTTTCGGCTGTACACCAGTGGCCCTCGTACCAGAGGTGAGGCCTAGAGTAGCTCCATGTTTGGGTGTATCGGTTTGGATGGTTTAAAAGTAAATGGGAACAGACATTGTGGCAGGATGATCTTTTGTAATATTAACAAGTAATTTAGGCGTCTGGGATTTGCAGCATCAATTGCCTTAGGGAAGGAATGTTGCAGCAGAAGCTCAGTGAAATTTCAAAAGTCCTATTTTCCCAAGAGAACTCAGGGTAGAGAGAGTGATCTATGAGTCAGAACACGTCTTGCTTCTCTCTTATGCTTTAGGTTTGGTGGTGAGAAGAGGCAAAGGCGAAGCAGAAGGTAGTCACTGTGTGTCTGAGAAAGGGGATACCAGTTCTCTCCTTCACACAAGGAAATGGTATTCAGCAGGGATGACCAAACCCTAGAGAAATGTGGGGGCATGTGATAGCAGAAGGGATTTGCCCCTCTTTTGTTGGGTACAGCCCAGTGGGATGCTAAAACTCCTTAGAGGAAACACCAGAGTGGTTTGTCTAGGCAGATGTGTGTGTGACATAGTCATTAATTGTCTGTATTACAGCATGGGGCAGGAGCAGAATGAGTTGGAGAGTCCCAAAGAGACTGACAAATGAAAAATGAGAAGGAAAGAGAGAAAGAGAGAGAACGAAAGAGAATGAGAAAATGAGGAGAGCCCTGATGAGCATTAATGAGCCCTACTGGGTCCTTTGCATGGGGCTGAGAAGGAAGGCATCTGTGACCCAGGTGGATCAACCGCTAAGGTCCATACAGGAGGGTGGACATCTCAGAAAGTGATATCTAATATTCTGATTTCCTCCACTCCCCAGAACACAGAAGCAACATTGCTGCAAAGGGAATTGCATGGGGTTGGGAATGAATGTCAGGGACTTTTGTTGAAGTAGACATTGAATTTCTTGTACAATTGAGCTTTTGAATTGAGGCTTGTAATACATTTGTAATACTAATTCATTATTAACCCTCAGAGTTAATAAATATGAAAATAGGGCATTTCTTTTTCCCAGCTGTTCACATCCATTACTTAGAAGACCAAACCAATCACTATTAAAAATAAACAAACAACAAAACTGGGTGGATGCTTTAGGCAAAAATTTCTTAGGTTATAATTTAGCCTTTGATGTTTTTTCCCAAAAGTAAAAATATAATTAAAAAAAAAAGAGAGAGTGGGAGATGTGGGCAAAAAATGCGACTCTATTAAAGGCAGAGGGGAAGGCAAGAAGCACATGAATAAAGAAGGATGGAGATGGTGATGGGGAGGAATAATATGAGGGCACAGACTGTCCCAAAGTAGGGAGGTCAAGTAGGAAGTAGAGGAGAGCAAGTGAGGGAATTTATGCTTGGTGTGCCCCCCTCTTTGGTGAAGTGGGAGACAAATCACCTGCAAACTGGAATGGGGGGCAGAGGTGCAGTAGGGGAAGCAGGTGGGGGTCAAGGGAAGCAGAAGGGAGCAAGGCCACTCTGGAGATTGTGTGATGAAGTCAGCAAGGAGAGAACGTTTGCCAAACAGCAGTGAAAGCTCAGCTGAAATTAAATAATACGAATTTGTAATATGCCAAGGTAGATGTCTATTTCTTTCCTTAATCCATTTTTGCTTTATTCTAGTGGTAGTCATTAACCAGTTTTGTTACATGAGGAAGTGATCGGTCATTTCTCTCTCTCTCTCTCTCTCTACACACACACACACACACACACATGCGTGCACACACACACTTTTTTGTTCTGTATGAACCTTAAAACAAAATTATTTGTTTTAACTCATTGAAAGAACATAAAATATAGGCCTTGAGAACTTTTCATACAGTTTTATTGGCTTTTGTATATAAGAGATTTATGTAGATCACTTTTACCTTCCAAATATATTGGGCATGTTATCTATGTTAGTAGTACTGTAAGACCTTGGGACAAAAAGAGAGAGAGAGAGAGAGAGAGAGGAAGGGAAAGGGAGGGGGAGGGGAGGGATGAAGAGAATGGAGAAGCAGTCTAGTCCAGGAATTTGGAGCATCCTTCTCCCAACTTTTCTCTTGGATAGATAAATATGGCTATGCCATTGTCTCACTTTATTTTTTTTTCAAACCTATATAGCCTGTAAGAAATATGGACCAAAATTAGTATATGTGGTGCATGAGCAGGGCATTTGGAGCTAGATGGACCTGAGACCATAACAGGCTTTCAATAAATAACTATTACTGAAAATTTTTAACAGTTTTTGGAGCCCCTATTCGAAGGCCAGTACTCGTATAGTAAGAGTGGAGCCAAGAGACGAATCAGAAGTGGGAGTTGTATACTTAGTTGCCTGACTACCACTCTGTCGCTGTTCATGACATATCAGGAGCTGGTGTACTCACTATAAGAGGGACAGGCAATACATTAGCTGGAACTATGGGAAGAGAAAGGTGGTAGGTGCTCAAATCAGTGTTAGGCAAAGTAAAGAAGCAAGCAGAATTTATTATTAACAGACTTTTATTACGACAAGACCTCCCTGTCAAAAGAAAAGGAAGAAAAGTAGAAAGAATAAAAGGAAGGAAGAAAGGAGTGAGGGAGAGAGGGAGGAAAGAAGGAAGGGAAGAGAGGGGAGGGGAGGGGAGGGAAGGAAAATTTTTTTGTCTTAACCACACTTACCTTACTTATACCTTCACCTCATCATGCTCCCAGAATCCACAGATTCTTGCCTTTCAGTCCTTCAATTTCCTGCCAGAGTTCATGGCAACTAAGATTTCTGTGCTTTAACAGCATGTTAATGGGGAACATTTGCCTGTAGGCTGAACTGCTTGCTCCCTCACCTTGCTCCAGCACACCACTTTTGTCTTATTTCCAGGACCTGATTTAGGAAAATCTGGCTTATTTTCACCCATGTTTTTAAGGATGGAGGAAAAGGAACTTTAATACCATTTTGCAACCTTACTCTTAGAGTCATATTTTAGACAGATAGAAAGGTGGCCTAGGAGGAGTTCAGTATTCCCTATTTCTCTGTGCTTACTCCTGCTCTGTTCATTTCATGGTCTTGCCAAGCCCTGTGTCTTTGTGCAACTTGCTTTCATTTGAAAGCAAAATAGACACTGCAGCTCAGGCTTTAGTAAGTCATGCCTGTACACAGAGAAGGCCTTTGGCCTGCAAAATCCATCACTCGTGTTTGGTTTCTAAACTCTCCAGAACCTTGACAGGGAGACTGCAAGCCCCTGGAAGCTTTACTGGAAAAAAACACAGCTCCCCACTAGAGCCTTCTTTTGTGAAAAGAAGTCTGAAAGACACCTCGTGAGCACATACTAATGTCTAGTATGTAAATAAATTATAGGTAATAAGTTTTTAGAGGGCTATTAGCTTTTCTCAAATCGAATAAAAGCTGTCTCCCTCTTGCACTGGGCACAAATGATGAGGTTCCTTGGAAATTTTCCAGGTAAACTATTTTGGAATTATGGGAAGGGCTTTCATGGCATTAATAATACCTCCCATTAATTCCAGGGCAGGCATTTCCCTTCTACCTCTCAATTGGCTAATCTCAAGGAACACTTTGTTTCTGAAAAAATGTATCTAATTCATACCTATAAATAGCAGTACATAAAAATGCTTATGATATAGTAAATAAAAGAAAAAATAAATTGTCTATGCCATGGTTATTTAAAATTCTGCATAAATGAGGATGACAAGGATCAGAAAAAGGATGGCAAGTCACCTGTGAAAGAGGTTTTCAATAAACATTGGTGACAATGTTTATTAATTCACATGACAAAAAAACATTGGATTAGAGTAGTGGAATACTTGATAAAATTACTCAGTTTTCTTTTGAATATTATGTTTATTCAGTAAGTTTTTAAAGATCAATTGGTTTGGGTCCTTGGGTACAGTTGGTTAAGTATCTGACTTTTCGTTTTAGCTCAGGTCATGATCTCAGGGTCCTGAGATCAAGCGCCAAGTCAGCCAAGTCAGGCTCTGCGCTCAGGGCAATGTCTGCTTGAGATTCTCTGCCTCTCCCTCTGCTCATGCACATGTGCTCTCTCTCTCTCAAATAGTCTTTTAAAAAATCAATTTGTTATATGAAATTGTTTTTAAAACCCTCTATCTTCCTTATAACCCTCCTCTGTCTCCCCCACATACCCCCACCCCCGCCACTGAACCGTTTCCATCCTTCTGATCCGTCTCTAGTGATATAAAAGCAGATCCAAGTACTATAAATATAGGGATTATTCAGCTGATGCAAGATAGAATACTTGGTGTATGTTATTGCATTCTCAAATTCAACATTGGCCAATAAGATGGCATAATTAGGGACTATGTGATGTGTTTTCAAAGCAGTAATTTAATAGTGGGGCTTGAATTTTAACTTTTATAGGTGTGGCCTCAAATGAAGCAAATACCTTGAGAAATAATACTTGAAGAATGCTTGGTCATTTGTACGTCACCGTAAGTAGTTTGGGTAAGGGAGAGGAAAGAGCAGGGGATTCTGGAGAGGGAAATGCATTTGGGACAGAGCATGTTGAAGGGAGAAAGTGGCCAAGGAAACAGAAAGCAAATGACTCCTTCCCAGGTCCTTCCCAAACCTTGCCCTGCTGTCCAAGAGGAAGCTGCATGACCATGTTGCCGCTGGGGCTGTGGAAGTTGCTGCTGCCATGTTCAGTTGTTGAGAAAGTGGCTGGCATTTATGGCTTAACAGTGAAGACAGTCATGTCCAAGCTGCCTTTGGGCTGAGGGATTCCTGAACCAGTCGTGAGTCTATTTAGGGATTAGAACATTACATTTTCAGATGGGATTTGTAGTCATAATACAAAGTCAGGATCATGGCACATTTAACAGTTATTAAGAGAGTACTAGGATAATACTAAGATCAAATGTCAGAGCTTTTAATACAGTTTTCTGTTATAGATGATGAATGTACAAATTTCAACAATTCACTTTCAATAACAAAATAAACATCTTTGATGTTAGTTACAAGTTTTTGACTGTGTATTAATACCCAGCCTCCAACTAATCTGAATTGTTTTCTTTTAGTAATCATTAATCTGTACTTTCTTTTAAATGATGAACATTTTACTTTAAACAGAAACAATCTGTTGGCTTTACCTGTGAGAAATTCATACTTACCTGTTTATTTAATTATGTAACTGACCCTTGTTTGAAGTAACCAGGAATGAGACTCAGAACTCACACATTAAGGAGCCTGTAAGGGTTGTATTCCTTGGTTTAAATAAAGTGACAGAATATGTGTGTGTGTGTGTGTGTGTGTGTGTGTGTGTGTAGGCACATATACACCCATATACATGCATAAGTGTGGCTATTAGGGCAAGAAAACAAGACAGATATAATATGTAGTAACATTTTTAGATGCTTTTCATGTGTGAGATGTTGTTTCAAATACTTTACTCATTAAATTCTCAGAATTACACCATGAGGTAAGTACCATTATCTTTCCCATTTAGATCATGAAACTGAATGTTAACTCATATGAGGATGTGTTTTTTTTAAACAATAGAAAAGGAGTGATTAAAACAGAGGAAATTAGAAGGGAAAGGGAGTAGCAATTCTGTCATTTCCTGTCCTTTCAGAGCTGTTTTTAAGCATGACAAAATGAAAGATGACAGGTTTTCTGGAAATAGTAACCCTTCCTTGCCATGGTCAATATTAGACAATTAGTTGAGCTATATACCTGGATTTTGAATTGCAAGTTGACTTCCTTATCTATTTTATTTAAATCTCATTGAAACAGTTTGGTAGTTATTTCTTTTGAAGTAGATGATATTGCTTATGGGATGACATTGAGATCCATTGGAACTGAGGATGTTGCTTATAGTCATGATGCTATTTTAGGTAGAAATAGCCTGTAAAGGGTCAGAAATCAGTGACATATTGTCACAGGCAAAGAGCACTCCGCATTAATGTGGACCTACATCAAGGCAGTCGCCTCCCAAGACTTCGGTCCGCGTCCAAGTGGGGCATTCAGTGAAGTGGCGCTATTCATTGTCAAACAAATAAGCACAGAATCAACTGATTTCATTTCATTTACAACACACACACACACACACACACACACCTCTACGAAAAAGCCTAAACCACGAAAAATACTGAGTGGTTGTTTCTGAGTGGTGAGTTTATATTTTTTTCTCTTTTTGACTGACTTTTAAAAACTGCCCACATGGATGGGACTGGAGGAGATAATACTAAGTGAAATAAGTCAAGCAGAGAAAGACAATTATCATATGGTTTCACTCATTTATGGAACATAAGAAGTAGGAAGATCGGTAGGAGAAGAAAGGGAAGAAGAAAGTAGGGGGTAATCAGAAGGCGGAATGAGCCATGAGAGACTGTGGACTCTGGGAAACAAATTGAGGGGTTCAGAGGGGAGGGAAGTGGGGGAATGGGATAGGCCGGTGATGGGTAGAAAGGAGGGCACGTATTGCATGGTGCACTGGGTGTTACATGCAACTAATGAATCATGGAACTTTACATCAAAAACCAGGGAGGTACTGTGTGGTGACTAACATAATATAATAAAAAAAATTATTAAAAAAAAACCTGCCTGCAATAAAGAGGCCTCCATTTTTCAATAAGAAAACTTACAGAAGGCAATTAACCACTATTTATCACTTAGCTGTGAAATAAATGTTGTTGTATCAGGATCTTTGTAGAAGATACGATAATGTATTAGAGAGGGCTTCTGCCACCTAGAAATTGTTTACATATTGTGGAAATAGGCACAAAGAATGGAGGCAGTATGTGAGTAACACAGATACTGATTTCTTTGTAAGAGGAGGGAGTAATCCCTAAGAGTTGAGTTTTTCAGAGGAGATTCCAAAGAGGAAAATAAATCAGGCTGGCTCTAAAAGATAGGTCCAGTCCAAGGGGTCATGTGAATAGGAGACAGGGAATTCCTGTCAGATGTAATGACTGACATAAAGATAAGAAAGCACTGTATTTATTTGAAGCTGAGACATAGAATTAATAGTAAAGAGAAACAGTGAGATTGGTCCCAATTATGGAAGCCCTTGAATGTCATATTAATATCTGCTAAAGAGCAACCTCTGTAAGTCCTTCTAGCACACCATTTTTAGGGGCACAGAGATCAGATAAGGCAAGCCTAGAATCTCAGAAGAGCTATTCCAGGTCCCATGCCTGCATTCCTTTTGAATTTCATCCTTTGTTCTATCTAGTAGCGTCTCGATTTCAAATTGTTTACTTTGTTCTCATCTATAACTTATTCAAGATAGAGTTTCTCGAAACCACTTTGGGACAATGGGCAATGGTCAGCAATATTAGCAATGTCATGTTCCACACCTCCCCACAGAGCTATACCATATGTTGCATCAGCCAAAGCCTCATTTTGTCCTAGCATGTACTTGCCAAAGGAAGGAGATAAGAAAGGATATTTGGTATTTTTTGCTATGTATCAAACCACCCCAAGGCTTAGCAGTTTGAAACAACAGTTACTTATTATGTCACCAGTTTCTGGGGATCAGGAACCTGGAAGTGCCTTAGCTGGGTGATGGTGGGTCAGGTCTCCTAAGCTGCTGGTATTGACTGCCATCTCTTAAGACATGTAACTAAGGCTGGTGGATTTGCTTCCAAGCTCATTCAAGTGGCCATTGGCAGCAGCTTCAGTTTCTTGCTGTGTGAACCTCTCCATAGGGCTGCTCACAACATGACTTCCCCCAGAGCAGGTGATCCAAGAGTGAGAGGAAAAGTGGAAGAGAAAGCTACCAAGACGGAAGCCACAGCGTCTCTTATAACTTAATGTCAGCATTGAAATATCATCACTTATCAGCTTATTCTGTAGGTCACAGAGAGCTGGTATAGCACAGGAGGGGACTACACAAGAGTGCGACTACCAGGAGGCAAGGATCGTTGGGAGCCGTCCTGGAGTCCGTCACAGGTAACCAGGTAAGTTTCCAAACCATATTACAGATAGATCATTATAAAGATGAATTTAATAACTGTACGTATTCAACATGATGACATGGAGTCTTTAAAAAAAGTCATGTGCCTGGTCTATTTGGCATTTTTTAGTTACACTGAAACACATACTTTCTTAAAATACTAATTTCCAGAACAGTGACACAATGCTATCTCTATGCAGAAATGCCAACTATGAAGTAAAACCTGGGTTGGACTGTGTGTGTGAGCAGAGAGGGAGCTCTGTCCTAGCCCCTGAGATTGGGACTACTTTATGGGAAACATGGAGCTGAATAAGTGTAGGTTTACAGCAAAGCCCCTGTAAGGCTGTTACACTGTGAAAGAGCCCTAGGCCAGAAGTCCAGAATTTCAGCTGCTCTGTGACACTGTCACCCTTTCTGGTCATCTGAAAAATGCCTGAGTACACTGGAGTAGATAAAACATTTTAATTGTCTAATTACTTGGGATGTCTGCCCTTTCTGCTTGTCTAATAGCCTTTGAGTAGCAGAGGACAGATCCCTACAGAATGTTGGTAACACAGTGATGCACCTGGAGGGCTGTTGCAGACAATTAGGCTGCCCCAGTTCTTTTCATTGATGTGTTTGATCCTGGAAGTGGAAGTTGAAAATTGAAGAAACAAATTGAGGCTGAAAAAAAATTCAAATAAGGTAACTACTAAATTTCAAAATTTTGAAGAGAAAAAGGACTCTAAATAGTTTATGCCTGAAGAAGTACAGTTATTAAATAATAAGTAACCAACTAGTTATTTCTAGTGATTTTTTTGTAAGTGCAGTATTCACTTAAATACATAGTACATTTTTAAATGTAGTTTTTATAAGAAATAATGACATCACAATAATTTCTACCACATGTATGTGACCAAGAATTCTGTGACCACATTGAGTCTACCATTATGGGGTCAAATTTTCCTTTAACATTTGTAAAAATAAATTATTTATGGTCCCATTCCATACCTCACTGGAAAGCCAGTGTCTTTCCTGTGATTTCTGGTAATTTTCAAGGATTTATGCACACCATTCCAATTCCTAATTCCCACGTCAATCTGATTAGCATGTCTGTCTGGGTCTGGGTTGAACTGTCCATCCAAGATCACTGCAAACATGGACCATAAGCCTTTGTCTGTGATTATTCCAAAACATGCAGGAGACACAGTATACAGCACGTATCACTCTGGATGTTATTTATGGGTGCAGGGGGACAGATACTAATGGAAGGTTGCTAGCTATCACATGATAGAGAAAACAATTTAAAACTTAAGAATTTTCTTAAAAGACTCTGTATGGCTTCCTACTCCGAAGGGATCCTCTGAGCACAATCGCCTACCCTGTTGTTGGGCCTCTTTTCTTTCCAACTGATTGTTGATTACCCTCATTTCTATCTTATTTATTGTTATTGTTCTTAAGTTCTTCTTGACTCTCCATCTCCTCCTCTCCCATGCCCCACCCAGCGCTCATCCTCCTTGCATTGTAGTTCTCTCTGAAGTCAATGCATGGAAGGCTTCTTTCATACCCACAGCAGCCACCAAAGTATTTTCCTAAACAAAAGGCCTTTCTTCTCATATGAACTACAGTATTCCCTAGTATGCTGAAATCCACTGCAATCCTTCCTATATTATGGAACAAATTTTCTTCATTCCTAAGTGAAATGCAAAAATACAAAGTTATAAGCAAAAAACAAAAATAAACATATGATTTTTGCTCTATTATTTCTGACACTGGTACTTAAATATTCTTTTATTTTATACGTAGTAATGTACTTAAACTACTCAGGTTTATTGGCGGTATAACACTTTTAACATTGTACCCAGTTTATTTGACAAGAAAAAGACCTTTCCAGCAGTTGACAACTCATATAATTGCAAGTACCTAACAACTTCTTTTTATTTTGAATAATCATGCATTATTACTTTAAATATAGCATGTGAAGCCTTACAAAAGGAAGTAATTGGCAGTGAAAGGTCATGTTACAGCTTTTTATTATTTGTTGCAATAATTCTTTTAAATATGTAGTCACCAGTCAATGGATAGCATGTACTCAGTACATTTCATCTTCAAAATACTTCACCCATATGAGTTTATTTATTTCCATAAGACCTCAGTGAAACAGATGAGAACTATTATCCTCTTTTCCAGGTGGGAGTATGAAACAGAGATAAAAGGTCTATCTTCACACAAAGAGAGAATTAGGACAAGGATATAAGCAAAACTTTCTACTGTATTCTAACCTTGCTTATCATGATATCTATGTAGTTTTCCTTTTAAGTGAAAAAGAAGTTGAGTGTGAAGATGAGAGTGTTTCTCAGAGACAGTCCTGTTGGTCCTTCCTTGGATCTTTTTGGGGATGTTTCTTATCCCTAACCTTCACTTTGCCTTTGTTTCATTTATGTGGAAGAGAGTAACAGCTTTAGATTCTCATGTCAAGATAGCTGTGAAGATAAACATAAAAAAGCTAAAGCCAAAATCAGTTATGTTTTTAAAGCCTCCGAGAGATGGAGCGCCTGGGAAGCTCAGTCGTTAAGCGTCTGCCTTCGGCTCAGGGCGTGATCCTGGTGTTCTGGGATCGAGCCCCGCATCAGGCTCCTCTGCAGGAAGCCTGCTTCTTCCTCTCGCACTCCCCCTGCTTGTGTTCCCTCTCTCGCTGGCTGTCTCTGTCAAATAAATAAAAAATCTTAAAAAAAAATAAAAATAGATAAAGCCTCCAAGAGCGTCGCAGGAAACCTCCCATGCTTCGAGAGCTCATCAGCCAGAGGAGCCCAAGGAGCCCAAGGCCCAGACTTTTGTAGCTTTGCTTCTAGTTTGTTTTCTGTCATTGGAAATCCCCTCTTTATTTGAATTTTGTTAATTCTCCAACTAATCAAAATTTTGATTGCGTAAGTGACTTAAGTGAGAGGCAAGCTTATGAACTTTTACTGCAGTAGCTAATAATTGTGATTGCTTTGAACATTTGATAAGTTTTTAAAAATATTTTTCTATAGGCGGATCACCTCACTCTTATCTTCAGAATCCTCTGCCGACTTCCCATTCCACATAGAATAAAACGTGTGCTTTCATGACAGCCTACAAATCCCTCCTGCCTCCTCTATTCCAGTCATGCAGGCCTCCTTGCCCTTCCTTCCTCACCCCTGTAGGTCCTGTGCTTTTGTTTTTCCCTCTGCCATGATTTTCCAGAGACTGTCTGACTTTGGGGTACCCTAAACTCTTGAAAGTGAACCAGCTCTAAATATATGGTGAGCCTTGCTTCTTGACACAAACTTCTGATAAATAGTTCTTAACTTTGAGAATTGTACTCACATCTGGATGTCTAAATGTAAGGCTGTGGGTTCTTAGTGAGAACATTCATCTAGAAAGAATGGCATTTCCATCGAGACCTGAAAGTTATATCCTTTTTAAAAATGCAAAAAGACACTCAAATTCTATACACAAGTTTCTCTTTAAAATATCTTTTGACATTTTAGGCACAAAAAATACTGTAAGGGGTTTTCTAATTTTTCTCCAAATTCCACAAAACGTTTGCTACTGAATCAGTCCTTCTCCACCTACAAATCAGAATATCGATTGAGCTACTATTTAATGTTTAGAGCGAAGAAAGAAAAGCCACAAGGTCTGCCTTCAGTGTCTATTTCCCTTTCAAGTTACTGTCCATTTGGAGACATAATATAGTAAGAATATAATAAAAGAATCTTCCACTCTCACCCCCTGATCCCAGCAGCAATGTTAAAAAATGTCTCAATAGTTGTAAAGGCTGGCTTTATCTCTGAACACCTCTCAGGGATAGAATTTACCTATGCTTGCCCATCCAAATGTTTGGGATTAAAACTGGAGTAGATTTAATGACCTTTAATAAAAATGTATTTTATCTGAATGTTTGCTTCTAGACATAGTGATTATATTCTATCAATATGCTTACACAAATTTATGATGCCCTGAAAATGTGAATTCTACATAGTAAAAATAGGAATATCAATTACCACAATGTTCTAACTACAGTACACATGGTACGTGGGCAAATGACTAGCACAGATACTTAAAAAATTTGCGTTTGCAATAGCAGTAGTTTCTTTTTCATTCCTACTAATCTCTAGGGATGCTGTAGCTGAAAACTGTTTCAAGTAATGTAACGCTGCTCTGCCCTTTCCTTGAAATGACTGCTATAATAGACGCATTAGCACTACAGGTATTTATGTTCTGCTTTTCAAAGGGTACGCTCAGGAGATGAGTGCCAAGAGTTCATTGAATGAATTTCTACTGAGCAGCATTTTCCAGCATGTTTGAGAATGTCAGTTGCAAAGTGACAGATTTAATTGTTCAGCAAAGTGGAAATGTTTGCTTGGTTAATGGTGTCTCTTTAAAGCAGGGTCAGATTATTATGGAATTTTTCCAGGAAACACACCCTTGAAAACAGAAGGAAAATTCTGATGCTATTAATGAGTGGGAGGAGGAGTTATCAGCTTTAATTTCATCAGAAATTAATCCGTTATAGTTAGATTTCTCAACTTTTGTTTTTCCCATTGGGACCTTTAATCAGATCCTAGATATATTAGTAAACTGGGATTAAGAAGATGGGTTCAGACAGCCAGGCTCAGTGATAACTCTGTTATGATCTTCCCTGAAGAGCAGAAAAATGGAAATATTTGTGTTTATTAGGTCATGCAGATAACAATGCCAGGAATCTGTTCTATAATTCATAGGTTACAAATGAAATAAAATTGTGTCTGAGACAGTAGAGCACAGTATTTGCAAAGATGGCCATGTTAATCAAATTCCTCTTCTCTGGGAATGTAGAAATCTGGTTTCCTTAGGCTTCTCTTTTGAACGAAGTTTTCTCTGAAACCAAAGGAATTATTTTTTCTAGTAAATATCTCTAGTTGATTCTAGTAGTACTGCTTGTTTATAAAGATAATTGCTTAAAAAATCAAAATGAAGTAGACCTATCAATGAGTTTAGCATTGAAGATTTGAATGTGACAGGATTTCTGCTGTTTCCGAATACAGTAAGACATTGGTCTGTGATTTCGTACCAGTCCTGGGATGAGAATGTCACCGAAGTTTTGAAGATTTTATAATTGTGTCATTATGGAGTTTGTTGAATGACTATGGAGAAGATGATGGTTAGGAAACCAGAGGTGAATCCGATTGGAAGGAAGTTTGTAGCACAGTTTCACCATCATTCCTAGGCATGAGTTGAAGCACACCATGACGGCTTCAGCAATATGATGACAGCGATAGGAGAGTAGACCAGACTCAAGAAAATTTCTGGAGCTATTTCTATGAACCTTCATTTCCTCCAGGGTTCCATTTATGTGGCCTTAATGCCATTCATACAGTTGGGGCTCTGAAAGAGATTGGCTTAGGTGGACCACACCACACCCCATGCAATCCAGGAAAGGACAAATTTCCTAGGTGTTTCCATGTGGGGCCTGTGGGGGTCTGCTTCATGATGCTTGGGATCTGACTTGAGTTTCAACCCACAGCTGCCTCTCAATCAAATATTTCACTTGAATGCAACAATCCCAAGAAAACTAATAATAGTAAGTGCTCCAATGTTCTTTCCATGAGAGACAGAGTATGCCATAGTGATTATATTAGGATACTTTTGGCTGCAAGTAACAGGAAATCCATGAAACAATAAGGAAAATCTATGACATGGAAACTTTGGGGTAGGGCATTTGTAACAGTTAATTCAGCAGCTTAGTGACAGCATTAAAGATCCAGGTTTTCCCCCCAGTTTCCTGCTCTTTTTACATTTCATCCATTTTCTTCATGCTTTCAAGGCAGTTGCACCAGCCCACATGTGCAGGCTCACATCCTGCACAACCGTATCCACAGGCCAGATGAGAAGACACTGAATCCTTTTTTGTAAGTGGGAGGGGGATTTTCCCAGAAGCCTGTCAGCATTTACAATCTCCCTATCTCATTTGACAAAATGGTGCTTTTCCTCTTGTCCTAAACTAGAGCAAGAGAAAAAGAATGAGTCTAATTGGCTTAGACCAGTCAAAGGGCCCAGAACCCACTGAAGCTCATTGGATACTTCAGAGTGGGGGTTCTTTTGTCAAGAAGGAGCGAATGGCTGTTGTGTAGGTTGACAGGTGGCAGGCAATACGTTCAATTTCCATTCTATTCAGCTTAACAAAGAGAAGTGGAGAGACATAGTGCAGGGTCCCTCCATTTTGGCACTATTGGTGTTTTGGGCCAGATATTCTTTACCGTGGGGGCAGTTCCATGAACTGGGATGTTTTGCCATTTCCCTGGCCTCTACTCAGTGGATGCCTCCACATTGTGACAACTGTGTTGTATCCTTGGGCAGGTAGGAGGAGGGAGCAAAATCACCTCCTATGAGATGCACTGATGTAGCACATGGACACAAGAGAGGGAAACTGGTAACAGGTTGGCTCTCTTGTGATGGCTTTAGGCTTGACCTGGCTCTATGACCCTGATCATATGCTGGAGTAGGTTGTGCATGAGTGGCTCGAGGCAAAGTTTGCCTTGTGTGCCTCCTGAAGGCTTCTACCTAATGTGTGGGGCTTTCTGGTCACAGATATGCAGCTTTCTTTGGCCGCATATAAGGTGACCTATGTGCCTCCTTGGGTGTGTGGAAATCTCCCAGGTAGTGATCGGTGTCAGAGAAGGTGCTGACGCAGGGGTCAGTGGGGGGAAAGGCAGAGGCTGAAATCTTGATTTCAGTGGGAAAAGTATACCTCTGCATGGGATAAAAAATGCGTTGTTATAATGTAATCTAATTTGGCCTGCTTAACTCTTAAAGAGTTTTAGTCCTTGATGAATTCTCCTAGAAAACAATTTAAGTGCTCTGGGAGAGGCAAACTGAACTAAGGAACTTTAAAAATGGTCCTCCAAAATCAGGACATGACCTGAAGTGCTTGCTTTGAAACACACTGGTAGAGTTTAAAAGTTTAATTTCTTGAGCATGAAGGTGAAAGTAGTAACCATATTAAATAAATTGAATAGCTAAAATAAGCTAGTTATTTAGACAGAATGCACTTCAACCCTAAGTATTTCTGACCACTTAGGACCTCTCCTTCCTTTGTTGCATGTTATCTCTCATTTCAATACCAGAAAGCAATTTAAACTGCACAAAATTGTGGAAAATTTGAGAGACATTTTGGGAATAGAAATAAGAAAAGATATCTCTAGAGGAGGAAAAAAGGTGAAAAAGAAATGAGGCATACACAAAAAACATGAATAGTTGTAAAGAATGAGAGAAGACATATGGACTGATACAGAGGAAAGTAGCAGGGATACCATCCTGCATATAATTTATCCAGTTAATTTGCAGATTTTTAAAATGTTGTGTTTATATTTCCAAATGATCATTTGCTACGTGTTTGGTGCATTGACACTTCAGTTGATTGCTCTGTGATTTTGTTTTAACATTCAGTTCTGTACGGCATCGTGGGTAAGCGCAGGAGTGTAGAGCAGTACCATCATCGCTTAATAGCTATGTGATCTAGGGAAATTACATAACAACTCTATGCCTCGAGTCCTGAAAAATGAGGCTGCTAGTCCATGGGGCTGGTGTGGGCATTTTCCAAGTTATTTCAGGGTAAATTACTTATCACACAGGCTGGCCTAGAGAAAATGTTTAACCGTTGTTGCTGTTTTTAAAATTTGTTTCGCTTTCTACCCAGCTGATCTGTTACATACTTAGATTAAACCACATTTAACCCACGTAAGGTGTCAGCGTTGCCCACTACCTGAACACATGCTTACTGCTCCCCATCCTAATTCAGAACAGTAAAAAAGCAAGACTGCAGTGAAAATGGCTAGCTGGGAAACACTGAAAAGCTACAGAATTGACAGTGATTAAATTTTGGGGACACTCAGATGACTAAATGCCCATTTGTGAGGAAGTAATAGAAGCTCAAGAAGAAAAAAGAAATTCTGTGAATTATTTTGATAATTGGATTTTTGATGCTGTCCAACTCTGAGTTTGTGTGTGTAAAAGAATATATATGTATGTAATACATATATATAAAAAGTGTGAAGGCTAATAAAACAAGCACCATGTACTCATGATACAGTTTAAGAAAATAAAGCATGTATTACTGTTTAAGACCCCTGTATGCCTCTCACTGAATTTTGTGTTTATAATTCTATTGCTTCTCTTTATAAATTTATAATATATTAATAATCTCTAAGTGACCTGATTGATTGTACTTTTATTTGAACTTCATATGTTAGTATTATGTTTTTGACATTCATCCATGTGGGTTCGTACAGAAGTAGTTCATTTATTACCATTGCTGTAATATATTGTATGACTATTCTATTTCCCATTTTTATAAAGATTTTATTGATTGATTGATTGATTTTAGAGAGAGAGAGACAGAGACAGATTTTAGAGAGACATGTGAGTAGGGGGGAGGGGCAGAAAGAGAGGGAGAAAATCTCAAGCAGACTCCACGCTGAGTGCGGAGCTGGTTGCCGGGCTCAATCTCATGACCCTGAGATCGTGACATGAGCCAAAACCAAGAGTAGGATGCTTAACCAACTGAGCCATCCAGTACCCCTATCCCATTTCCTATTTATCTGCTCACCATTCTATGGACATTTGGGTTGTTTCTAGCTATTTGTCTTCACAAAAATGCCACAATGTACATGTGTTTTGTAGCATTTGGGAAGGGTTTTTGCAGTGGAATTGCTGGGTGAAAGAATTTAAGCATCTTTGTGGCTCTAAGATGTCAGTTGTTTCCAAAGGTAATATACTAATTTATATTCCCACCAGTGGTATGTAAAAGTTTCAAATGCCTACATTCTTACCAACCCTTAGAAAAGTGAGACTTTTCAAGTTTTACACATATGAAGGTGTGACATGGTATCCTAGTTTGGTTTCTTCGCAATAAATTCGAACCTTTCTTTTTAATTTACTTTCATACTTTCTATTCTGTAAGGTGCTTCTTCCTATCTTTTGGCCCCTTTAAATCATACCATTTGTCTTCTCATTGGTTTATAAGATATGTTTTTATATTTAGGAAGCTCATCAGTTTACAGTCATATATGTGGTATTATCGTCACCCAGATTTTGGCTTTTTACATGGCTTAAGTTATCTGTCTTTGATAGGCATACTGGTGCCCATTCTTTACTCCTCTGTAATAGAGTGATAATGTTCTTACCATATGCCATATAGCCATTGTACCCTACCTCCATATTAGTGTGAGTATGACACCCTGCCACGTTAGTGTTGGGCTTGGCCAAGTACCTTGCTTTGGCCAATGATCGGATAGGAGGAGATGTGATGCAAGCATGTGCTTGCACGGTTCAGCTTGCTATCTTGTGCTCCTGCTATTCTCAATTAGAAGATCATGCCTGGTTTAGCCACTGGTCCAAGGAAGACACCGGGAGCAGCAGCAACCCACTCTCAAGTCTGGGAACCAAACCCAACTGACTTGTAGCTGACCTGCAGACCCATGAGCAAGAAAAGCAGTGTTTGTGGTTATAAGACATTTGGTTTGACAGGATTCGTTCCCCATATTATTGCAACAACAACTAAGTCAGAACTAATGGGCAGATGTCCTTCATTTAATATGGTTGAATCTATCATTCTTTTCCTTTAGAGTTTGTACATTTTATGTCTTGTTTAAATCTAGTTTCCTCCGAAGTCATAAACATGTTCTTCGCATAAACATATTCATAAGCATCTTTCCTGTCCCAAGGTTATCAAGATAATCTATTACATAGTCCTTTAAGCCTATTAATAACAGGAAGCTGATTCTGTATATGTGTGGAATAGGGTACAAATTTACCTTTTTCCACATGAATGCCACAATTGCCTCCACACAATTTGTGTATCCATTCTCCACTGATAAACAGTTCTACCTTGTTTCCAGAGAGTGTTAGTGTATAACTGTGCCAATATCACTGTCTTAATTCCTGTAGTTTTTTTGTATGTCTTGCTATCTGGTAGTATAAGTCCTCCCTTATTATTTAAGGAAATATTAGCTGTATTTCATCCCTTGCTTATCACATGCATTTTATAATCATCTTGTTAAATTCCTTGAAAACCCAGATTCATAATGTATCTATAGATGAATTTGGAAATAGTGGATAATTTTGCTACATTGTGTTTCATCCTCCAGAAATTTCTTCGTTTATATGTATTTTATTTGCTGCCTCTTAGTAATGTTTATAATTTACTTCATCAGATCTTGCACATTGTTTAAAAAAGAATTATTCTTTGTTACTTTATGTTTTGTCACTATTTTACAAGGCGTGTTTTAAAAGCTATATTTTAAAAATATTTGTAGCTGTTGTATAGAAATGCAGTTGAACTTTGTATAATTGATTTTTTAATCCAACAACCATGTTTAAATCCATGATTATTGCTAATAATTGATCTATATAATATTTTGAATTATCTAGGTAGAAAATCAGATCATCTGAGATTAATGATTAGATTTTTTTATCCTTTTCCAATATTGATAATGCTTATTTCTTTTTTCTGTGTTCTACCCTATTTCCCTCATGAGGAACTCCAGTGCAATGTTGAAGAGCAGTAAAAGTGGACCTCTTCCTTACTTATGAATTTAAAGGAAATAATTTTAATCTTTCACCATTTAGTATGTTTGCTGTAAGTTTTTCATTTTTGTATTTCTATCACATTGAGGAATTTCACTTCTACAAGCCTCCCAACATGGTTGATGAATTTATTAAATGCTTTTTCTGAACCTATTGAGGTGATGATATAGTTTTTCTCCTTTAATTTCTTAATAAGGTGAATTACATGAATAGATTTTTTTTTTAATATTAACTCAACCTTTCATTCCTGGAATAAATTTAGTTTGGTCGTGACATAGTCTCTCTGTCGATAGATAGATAGATAATAGATAGGTAGGTAGGTAGGTAGATAGATAGATGGATAGAGTAGCTATTTTAGCTGTATTTATAGCTATTTGTATAGAAATGTAATTGAATTTTGTATAATTGATTTTAGCTATATTTTAGCTATATATATTATGTACATATGGTTGAATTTATTTTGTTTCTGTCTTGTTCACAATATTAGTTTGTATTTTTTCTTCCTTATATTGTCCTCTAGTTTCTGAATCACAGTTATGTTAGCCTAACCAAATAACTGGGGTGTTTTCTGTCTTTCTAGTTCCAAGAATAATCGGTATAAAATCAGAATTATTTGTTTCTTGAATATGTGGTAGAATACATTTGCAAAAGTCATTTGAACCTGCTGTTTCCTTTATGGAAATATTTTAAAATATTGATTCAATATCTTTAAAAGTTTTAGTGTTACTTGAGTTTTCTGTTTAATTTTTATTAAATCATGTTGTTTAGACATCTGCCCATATCATGCTGATTTTAAAATCAATTGGCTTGAAGTATTTTTTAAATCTCTGCTACATTTGCAACTGTATCCTCAATTTATTCACTAAATTTTGTTTTTAGCAACTTTAATGTCCCCCCAAAACAGCTTCCCCCCAAACAAATTTTGAGTTATTTGATTTTGTAATTTATCTAATGTATTTTATATTTGTTTTCTATCTCATTAATATCCCCCAGGAGTTGTTTCATATATGTCTACTGTAAATATCATTTAGCTGATATTTATGGTTGTTATAAATGTCTGAGAATCTTAGTTCCTTACCTGAAATATCCAGGCCATTCACATTTAATTGTGATCTCTGATATGTATGGACTTATTTCTATCATCTGATTTTATACTTTCTATTTTTATTGCTTGCCCTATTTTTTCTCCACTTTTTTCTTACAAAGCCTATTTTGTATTAACTGATATTTTCCTCCATTGTTACATATTTCCTTTTCTATTTGTTTGAAAGTTATGCAGTCTCTTAATTTTTATGGTTATAGGAATTATGATGCTCATGTTCAACTTTAATCAATGTGAAGTCCAAATTTAATCAGTATGTTTACCCTTTTTCTTTACAGTGCGTTAGCTATACAAAACTTGCCCAGATTTATAAACTTCAAATTTGTAATAATTCAATCCTATATATTTTAATACCCACACATTTTACATTATAATTATTATAATGTTTTATACTATGAGCTTTCCATTAGATTTAGCCATATACTTTTCGTAATTCTCCATTCTAATGTGAATTACAAACCTATGCCCTGCAATCATTTTCCTTCCTTCTGAAATATATTTTAGAAGTTACCTTAGAAAAGCTTTTGGTGATAAACTCTCAGATTTTGTATTGTTTACAAATGTCTTTTGTTGAATATAGTATACTAGGTTGACAGTTTTTTCTCAGCACTTTAAAGAAATTTTTTGATTGTTTTCTGGTTTTCATCAAGTTAGTAAATCAGCTGCCACTCGAACTGTGATTTTGTTTTAAGTAATCTTCCTCTTCTCTTTACCTGGATGTAAAACCTTCTCTTTGCATTTGTGTTCTGTAGTGATGCTACATTATGTCTAAAAGAAAATATCTTTAAAACGTATTTATCTTGCTAGGGATTTGGTGGGCTTTCTAAATTTAAAAACATATTATTTAATCAATTATGGAAAATTATCAGATAGTCTCTTCTCAAATGTTACCATTACCCAATTTTCTGCCTTACCATTTTCCAGAACCCTAGGCAGAGATTTATTATACCATTTACTATACTTTCTGCACATTGCCTGACTCCCCCTTCATATTCAGTATTGTTTTGTTTCTCTGTTTTAAGTTCTGGGTTATTTCTTCAGGTCAAATCTCCTGTTTACTTATTACTTTCAGGTATACTTAACCTGATATTTGAGAATCTTATTGATATAAAACACATATTCAAGGAAATGTACTGATTATGCGTATTCATTTCAATAAAGTATCCTATCCAGTAATTTTTTTTCTTAAAAAAATAGACTTTATCTTTTAGAGCAATTGACGGTACAAAGATTTCCCTTATATGCCCTATCCACACACACATATAACTACTGATGTTCTGCACCACAATGGTGTATTTGTTACTGCCTGTGAATCTACACTGACACCTCATAATCACCTAAAGTCCATGGTTTATGTTAGGGTTTACTCTTGGTGTCATACCTTCTATGGGTTTGGACAAATACATGATGCTATGTATCCCATGTTATAGTATCATACAATGCATTTTCACTACCCTAAAAATCCTTTGTCCTCTACCTATTCCTGCCTTCCTTCTCTCAGACCCCTGACAACTAGTGATCTTTTAACTGTCTCTGTAGTTTTTTCTTTTCCAGAATGTCATACGGTTGGATTCATACAGGGTATATATTACATTTCATATTGGCTTTTTTCACTGATCAGTGTGCATTTTAGTTTTCCCCATGTCTTTTCATGACTTAATAGCTCATTTCTTCTTAGCACTGAGTAATTTTCCATTGTCTGAATGTGCTGCAGTTTATTTACCCATTTACCTACTAAAGGGTATCTTGGTTGCTTCCAAGTTTAGGCAATAATGGATAGAGCTGCTGTAAGTATTTGTGTACAGATTTTTTGTTGTCGTTGACATTGTTTTAAACTTATTTGGATAAATACCAAAGAGCATGATTGCTGGATCATATGGTAAGAGTATGTTTAGTTTTATGGAAAACACTAAATTGTCTTCCAAAGTAGCTTACTATTCTGCATCCCACCAATAATGAATGAGAATTCCTGCTGCTCCACATCCTCATCAGCATTTGGTATTGTCAGTGTTTGGGATTTGGGCCATTCTAATAGCTGTGTGGTGGTATATTGTTGTTTTAATTTGCATTTTCCTGATGATATTTGATGTGAAGCATCTTTTCATATGTGTATTTACCATCTGTATGTCTTCTTTGATGAAGTGCCTGTTCAGGTCTTTTGCCCATTTTTTAATTGGTTTGTTCATTTTCTTATTGTTGACTTTTAAGAGTGCTTTTTATATTTTGAATAACAGTCCTCTACCAAATATGTCTTTCGCAAATATTTTCTCCCAGTATGGTATGTCTTCTCATTCTATTGATGTTGTATTTTATAGAACAGAAATTTTAAATTTTAATGTAGTTCAACTTACCAATTATTACTTTCATAAGTCATGCCTTTTGTGTTATATTTTAGAAAGTCATTGCCATAACCAAAGTCACCTCTATTTTCATGTATTATTGTCTTCTAGAGTTTTATAGTTTTGCATTTTACTTTTATGTCTATGATCTATTTTGAATTTGTGAGACGCATAAGGTCTGTATCTAGTTTCATTTTTTGCATGTGGATGTTTCGTTGTTCCAGCATCATTTGTTGAAAAGATAATCTTTACTCCACTGTATTGCCTTTGCTCCTTTGTCAAATATCAGTTGTCTATATTTATGTGTGTCTGTTTCTAGGTTCTCTATTCTAGTCTGTTGATCTGTTTGCCTATTCTTTTATCAATACTACACTCTCTTTATCACTGTTGTTTTAAAGTAAGTTTTGAAGTTGGGTAATGTCAGTCTTCTGACTTTGTTTTTCTCCTTCAATACTGTGTTGGCTATCTGGGTCTTTCCCTTCTACATATAAATGTTAGAATCAGTTTGTGAATATCCATGAAATAACTTGCTGGGATTTTGCCTGGGATTGCACTGAATATATAGATCAAGTTGGAACAAACTGACATTTTGAAAGTATTGAGACTTCCTATCCATGAACATGATCTATCTCTCCACTTATTTGCTTCTTTTATTTTTTTCTTTTTTAAAGATTTTATTTATTCAACAGATATAGAGACAGCCAGCGAGAGAGGGAACACAAGCAGGGGGAGTGGGAGAGGAAGAAGCAGGCTCATAGCGGAAGAGCCTGATGTGGGGCTCGATCCCATAACGCCGGGATCACGCCCTGAGCCGAAGGCAGATGCTTAACCGCTGTGCCACCCAGGCGCCCCTCCACTTATTTACTTCTTTGATTTCTTTCATCTGAGTTTTGTAGTTTTCCATTTATAGCTCTTGTTCATATTTTGTTAGAGTTATACCTAAATATTTTTGGGGGGGTGCCAATATAAATGATATTGTTTCTAATTTTAAATTCTACTTGCTAATTATGGTATGTAGGAAAGCAATTGACTTTCCTATATTAACTTCATATCCTGTAACCTTGCTATAATCATTTATTTTCAGGAAGTTTTTGATGATTATTTTGGATTTTCTACATAGATGATCATGTCTTCTGTGAACAAAGACAGTTTTATTTGTCCTTTCCCAATCTGTGTTCTTCCTTTTCTTTTCTTTTCTCTTTTCTTTTCTTTTCTTTTCTTTTCTTTTCTTTTCTTTTCTTTTCTTTTCTCTTTTTTTCTCTTCTCTTCTCTTCTCTTTTTTCTTTTCTTTTCTTTTTCTTTTCTTTTCTTTTTTTTCTTTTCTTTTCTTTTCTTTGTGTCTTATTGCATTAACTAGAACTTCCAATGTGATGTATAAAAGGACTATGAGAGGGAACATCTTTTCCTTGTCCCTGATCTTAGTGGGAAAGCCTCAAATTTTTCACCATTATATATTGATTTTAGCTGTTAGCTATGACCTTTTGTAGGTGTTGCTTATCAACACCTTATCAAGTTATCTATTCCTAGTTTGCTGAGAGTTTTTATCATGAATGAGAGTTGGATTTTGACAAACGTTTTTTTCTGCATCTACTGATAGAATTATATGATTTTTCTTCTTTAGCTTGTTGTTATGATGGATATGTTAACTGATTTTCCAATGATGAATCAGCCTTGCATACCTGAAATAAATCTCTCTTGGTCATGGTATATACGGTCATGTTGTGTAATTCTTTTTATACATTGCTGGATTGGATTTGGTAATATTGTTTGAGGATTTTTGCATTTATATCTGAGAGATATTGATCGGCAGTTTTCTCTTCCTGTAATATTTTGTCTGGTTTTAATATGAGAGTAATGCTGGCCTCATAAAATGATTTAGAAGTATTCCCTATCTTTTATCTTCAGGAAGAGATAGTAACAATTGGTATAATTCCTTCCTTAAAATTTTGGTAGATTTCACCAGTGAACCGTGAACCTGGTGCTTTCTGTTTGGAAATATCATTAATTCTTAGTTAGATTTCTTAAATATATATAGGCCTATTCAAATGGCCCATTTTTTTCTTGTGAGTTTGGCATTTTGTGTCTTTCAAGGAATTAGTCCATTTCAACTTGTGTATTAAACTTATTTACAGTAGTCCTTTATTATCCTTTTAATGTTCATAGGATCTGTAGTGATGTTCTCTCTTTCATTTTTGATCTGTATCTTCTCTCTTGTTTCTTAGCTTAGCTAGAGGCTTATCAATTTTATTAATGTTTCAAAGAACCAGATTTGGTTCAATTGATATTTTTCTATTGACTTCCTGTTTTCAATTTCATTTATTTCTGCTCTAATTTTTATTATTTCTTTTCTTCTGCTTACTCTGAATTTAATTTGCCCTTCTTTTTCTTGTTTTATAAGGTGGAAACTTAAATTGTTAACTCTTATCTTTCTTCTTTTCTAATATATGCACTCAATGCTATACATTTTCCTCTAAGCACTACTATAGCTGCATCAACATATTTTGATAAGTTGTGTTTTCATTTCAGTTGGTTCAAAATATTTTAGCATTTTTCTTGTGATTTCTTCTTTGACCTATGTATTATTTAGCAGTGTACTATTTAATTTCCACATATCTTGGGATTTTCAAGCAATCTTTCTGATACTGGTTTCTAGTTTAATTCTCTTGCAGTCTGAGAACAGACATTGTTCAATGGCTATTTTTTAAAAGTGTCAAGGTTTGTTTTATGTTTCATAATGTGATCTCTCTTGATGAATATTCCTTGTGATCTGCAGCAAAATGTATGTTTTGCTGCTGTTGATGAAGTAATCTATAGATGATAATTATATCCAGTTGATTAATAATGTTTTGAATCTAATTATATCCTTACTGATATTCTGCCTGCTGGATCTCTCCATTTCTGAGAGAAAGGTGTTGAAATCTCCAACTATGATAGAGGATTTATCTATCTCTCCATGCAAGTCTATTAGTTTTTGCCTGACATGGTTTGATGCTCTGTTGTTAGATGCATACATATTAAGGATTGTTATGTCTTCCTGGAGAATTTACTACCTTATCATAATGTAATGTCTTTTTTTATCCCTGAATACTTTTCCTTGTTTTGAAGTCTGCTTTGCCTGAAATTAATATGGCTACTCCTGCTTTCTTTTGATTTATGTTAGTATGATATATTTTCCTCCACCCATTTATTTTTAATCTGTGTCTTTATATTTATAGTGAGTTTCTTGTAGACAAAATATAGTTGGCTTTTGTTTTTTGATCTATGCTGATAATCTCTCTCTCTTTTAATTGGTGCATTTAGACCACTGACATTCAAAGTGATTATTAATATAGTTGGGTTAGTATTTACTGTATTTGTTACAGTTTTCTCTTTGTTGCCCTTGTTTATTGTTCCTATTTTTATCTTCTGCTCTCTTTCTGCTATCTGTGGTTTTAACTGAGCATTTTCTATGTTTCCCATTTCTCTCCTTTCTTTGCATATTGGTTATACTTCTCTTCCTCCCCTTCCTCCTCATTATTATTATTATTATTATTATTATTATTATTATTATTATCATTTGTGTTTAGTGGTTTCCCTAGAGTTTGCAATATACATTTACAGCTAATACAAATCCATATTCAAAAAACACTAAACCACGTCACAGGTGGTGTTAGTAGCTCATAATAAAATAATCCTAATTCTTTCCTCCCATCTATTGTATCATTACTGTCATTCATTTCTCTTATATATAAACATATATAACTTATATATACATGAGATATATACATATAATATATATTTGAATACATTTTTCCTATTATTATTTTGAACAAACTGTTATCCCTTAGATCAATTAAGAATAAGAAAAACAAAAGTTTTTTATTTTACCCTCATTTATTCCTTCTTGATGTTTTTCTCCTTTTTATGTAGATCAGAGTTTCTCACCTATGTTATTTTCCTTCTCTCTAAAGAATTTCTTTTAAAATCTCCTTTTCATAGCAGGTCTACTGATACAAATTATCTTAATTTTTGTCCTAATTTTCCTGAGAAAGTCTTTATTTCTCCTTCACTTTTTGAAGAATGATTTGTAGGGTACATAATGTTGGATTGGTGGTTTATTTCTCTTTAACTTTAAATATTTCATTCCCCTATCATCTTGTTTGCATGGTTTCTGAGGAAAATAGATGTAATCCTTTGCTTCTCTATAGGTAACTTTTTCCCCTTATGGCTTTTTTCAATATTTTTTCTTTATATTTTTTTTTCTAAAGTTCAAATATGATAGGCCTAGGTTTTTTAAAAATTTATCCTGATTAGTATTCTCTGAGTCCTGAATATTTGGTTTGATGTCTGACATTAATTTTGGGACATTCTCAGTCATAATTGCTTCAGATTTTTCTTCTCTTCCTTTCTTTCATCTTCTTCTGTTATTACCTTTACATGTATGTTTTATCGTTTGTAATTGTCCCAAAGTCTCTAGATATTTTGTTGTGTTTATTTTTTCAGTATTTTTTGCTCTTTTCTCTTTTGTTGTAAAAGTTTCTATTGATATTAACATGAAGCTCAGAGATTCTTCCCATATCCCTGTCCCGTTTGATGACCCATCTAAGGCATTCTTTATTTCTGTACAGTGTTTTTAATCTCTTGCTTTTCTTTTTGCTTCTTTCTTAGAATTTCAATCTCTTTGCTGGCATTGCCCACCTGTTCTTTCATGCTGTCTATTTTATTCATTAGAACCCTTAGCATATTAATTAGTTTTTTAAATTCCTCATCTGATAATTCCCACATCCTTGCCATACTGGAGTCTGATTTTGATGTTTGCTTTGTCTCTTCAAACTATGTTTCTTGTCCTTTAGTATGCCGTGTATTTTTTTTTTTATATATATACACCTGATAGCTAGACATAATATACTGGGTAAAAGAAACTGTGATAAATAGCCCCTTAGCAATGTGGTGGTAAGGTGTGGGAGGGAGGGAGACATTCTATAGTCTATGATTAGGTTTTATGAACTTCACAAGTGTATCTCAGTTCTTCTTCCCCTGTGTTGGGGCAGGATGGCCAGATTGGACTGGAGTTAGGTATTTCCTTTTCCCCAGGTCAGTTAGGTCTTCATAAAATCCCAGTAATATAGTCTCTGATAAGATTATTTTTCTTGAGGGCAGTCCTTGTTCAGAAAAACAAAATGCTCTGGTGTATTGCAAAATAGTTCCTGTTCCTCTCTCCCTGCCAGAATCAAGATGAGGGTTTTCTTGGATATTCACTAAGAGAATCTGGTTAAGCTCTCTGGAGACAAAACACAAATGTGGTGAGGACTCCCTATGTCTTGGTCGCCCTGGAGTTTTTATTTCTTAGATTTGTCTAGACTGAGACTCCAGCAATTCATCAGTTATAATTCAAGGTTCCTGTGGGAGTTTCTGCTTGGGGTATTTGCTTGTCAGTCTGTCTAATTTTGGGTGTAGTAATTTGTCTTGTGACATCACTTTTCCAGTGGATCTAGAAGAGTTACTCATTTTTCAATATATTCAGCTTTTTACTTGTTGTTAAGATAGGAGTTCCAAGCTTGTTACATGATGGTCCAGAAATCAGAAGACTGCAGCTCTCTCCATCAAGTAAATTTTACATTTTATTTATTTTTTTATTTCTGGAATTTTTATTTGGTCCTTTTCCAAATCTTCCTGCTCAGTGCCTATTATACTTTTTTACTGCCTCTATTGTTTTGTTAGACATCATAAACATGCTTATTTTGTTTTCTATATTTAATCATCCTGAAAATCTGAAATACTTATGCATCTAATTCTATTTATTTATTCTATTTGTCCTTGCTCATGTATTTTTATCATCTTGTGACTTTTTTTTTTTAATTCTCATTGCAAACCTACGTTTATTGACACTTTATTTGTGAGGAACTGTGAGGCTTAGATTGAGGGTATATTCCTGCAGAGATGATGTGCTTTAATTTCTGCCAACCACACAGAATCCTTTCTATAATTGGGCCACCTTGATTTCTTCCTTGGTGTATTTTGCATCATGCAGTTATTGTAATTTCAGACCTGCAATCACTACATAATGACTGACTTCTACTTACAAATTTTCAGAGAGTATTTTAACTATTCCAACCCCATCTCTCCACCTCACACCCCCAGAGGCAAAATTACTCCTGAAAAGTTTTCTTGCTGAGTTCTTTTGGGAAGCAGTGTGGTTGTAGTTCATTATTTCATGGAGGATGTAGCACATTACGGCTCCTAGATTTATGGATGGGTCTCCAGTACAACATTTATCCAAATGTCCTGCCTTTTATCTCCTATTTGGTTTTTGAAATTACAACTCCATGTTGCTGAAGATTGGTAGATACCCCACCAAAGCTGCTGACTATAGGGCCTCTTTGAGTTCCTCTCTAGATTCGTAGGGCTGCTTCATTTTTAACCTTTGAAAGAATTTTCCTCATTTTCTTTCACGTATGTAGTTCATATATGTACTAAAATAGTTTTTAAATATTTTCTATCCCAATTTTAGATACTTGGTAGTGAGCTGTTTTTAGATGTATATCTACATACTTAACTTGAAAAGAAAGTTCCTTGACAATTTAATTTTTTTATTTTGTATTTCCTCACATTAAAAAATAAAAAAATCTGTAGAGGAGGCATTTAACCTGAGTCATTCCCTTTGTAATAATAGTTTTGAGGTCATTTTTCATTAGTTCTTTTTATTAACTCCCCATGTATTTATTTGTTTTTTGTTTGTTTTTTTTTGAGAGAGTGAGAGAGAGAGAGCACTAGTGGGGATGAGGGGCAGATGGAGAAGACTCCCTGTTGAGCAGGGAGCCGGATGCAGGGGTTTGATCCCAGGACCCCAGGATCATGACCCAAGCCGAAGGCAGATGCTTAACCAACTGAGCCACCCAGCCCCCCCCCTTTTTTTATTTGAGAGGCTGAGAGAGAGAGAGCACTAGCGGGGATACAGGGCAGAGGGAGACAGAGAAGCAGAGTCCTGGAACTCCCCATGTATTTAAGTGATTGTGTCTTTTCTGCCATACACACACGGAGGCATATTTATTTGTTTTTTTCTTTGAATGAAGGTACTGCTACTCCTAGAACTGCATAGAGTCAGCTTTTCAACTTGCATCTTTATTGCACAATAGTGCAGTTTTCATATCCTAAGATCTCTAGTGCAAAATTAAATACTTATTGAAAAACATTAAGTACTAAGTACTCACTTAAATGTGTCAAATTGTTGAACTAAAAACATTTAGTGTGTTGAACACAGTAAAAACAATGGATTTGGAAAACTCATAAGACTCCAACAAGTTAAATAAATTAAGTAGATGGCTTAAAATAGGTATATAATATCTTGTGTATTTTGTTTGTTTTGATTGGTTTGGTGTTTATAGAATTTAATGTGTGTGGAAAGAGTTCTGTGGATATTTGCTATAGAAGCAACAGCACAAAATAATGACATGTAGAAAGGAAATGAATTAACTCTGATTAAAGTAGAAGAAATCAGTACATTTTAAAAAAAGATTTTGTTTATTTATTTGACAGAGAGAGAGAGAGGGGGAGAGAGCACAAGCAGGGGAAGCAGCAGAGGGAGAGGGAGAAACAGGCTCCCTGCTGAGCAGGAAGCCCCACATGGGGCTTGATCCCAGAACCTTGGGATCATGACCTGAGCCAAAGGCAGATGTTTAACTGACTGAGCCAACCAGGAACCCCAGAAATCAGTACAATTTTCATGGAAATATAATTGTGAATGAGCAGAAACTTTCTATTCCTAAAAATTCATAAAAAGTTTTTTTTTAAATGTATATGATCAAGGGCTATCAAGGAATTTTAAAAAATTAAGTATTTTCAGTGCAGACAAGTTTATTGGCATCCCATTTTTTTAAAAATCTGCATTTTGCCAATTTTTTAGAAATCTAGTACATTGACTACTCAGTATTTGATGGTGTGGCAGGCATTCACCAATGTTTTTCTCTCTTCTGTTTCCTGGCTATAGAAGACTTCACTTCCCAACCCTCTTAAATTTATGCAAGGCAGGATGACTTGCTTTGGCCAGTGAAATGTGAATGGGGGGGGGGATATGTGTCATTTCCAGGCAGAAACATTTAATGGCTGGTGCTGTGGTCTCTGAGTCTCTCCCCTCTTCTGGTGTCCATTGAAGCCTACATATGCAGTTACCTTGAGTCTGATGTAGCCCAGAAATCTGAAACAAGGTGGCACAGCTGCCTTTGGGAGTTGCCCAGATCTGTAGGTGTACGTGTGTATGAAAAACTACAGTTTCATTGTATAATAGCACTGAGATAGGAGTTGTTTATAACTGCAACATAGCTTAACCTACTCAGTCTAATACAGGTGGTAAAATATGAAGTACTTTAAACAAATACAAAGGGAACACTTAACAAAATCAGGCTCTTGCCTGAGAACAATTGAGGTGAAGTGTTTCATATGACAAAGCATTGCCCATGTTTTAAAATACACCAAGATTTCAGGTAAAACTAACATTTTTAGAGTGCTTATAAAAACAAGTTCAAATCTACTTCACTCCGTTTTCTCAACTTTTTGAGTTTAAATTTACTTTTTGTATACTGTAATATTTTATTTTGATATAAGGTCCATGAGTATGAATTAAATATTTTTGTATGCCAGTATTCTGTGCTAAGCACAATAATTACTTATTGAATTTAATTATTCTGGTTTGTTTCTCTATATCTTATTCTTCCCAGCCTTGGATTAGCACTGTAACAAACTTCAGTTGAAATTTTAGGGGGGTATGATGGGAACCAATATGATTTCATAATTATAGGTAGAGTAGACCTTTATTTTCATTTTGTTTTGTTTTATAAAATGTGCTTGTTTGGCTTCTTGGCATGTGTCTGTGTTGGTGTCTTGCTGAAAGAGGCTTATTTGCAGATGTAGCCCAGGGCTGGCCATAGATTCCAGGGACCAACTGTGGGACAACGGGGCTCTCCCCAGACTGTTCCTATGGTAGACAGTTGGCTGTTGTTCCCCACTCTTACTGCCTACCCTTCATTTGCCATATATTTTTTTTAAGCCTGATTCTCTAGCCATGCAAATGATTCTAGAAAGTTGCCTTATAGTCAGTTTCTGTCTTTTTAAACTAAGAAGCACTCAGAATCTCTTTTAGTTTCTATATTAACAAAATACTGGGGTGCCTGGGTGGCGCAGTCGTTAAAGCGTCTGCCTTCGGCTCAGGGCGTGATCCTGGCGATCCGGGATCGAGTCCCACATCAGGCTTTTCTGCTGTGAGCCTGCTTCTTCCTCTCCCACTCCCCCTGCTGTGTTCCCTCTCTCGCTGGCTGTCTCTCTGTCACATAAATAAATAAAATCTTTAAAAAAAAAAAACAACAACAACAAAATACTGAGAGTTATTTTAACCTTGGGACAGAACACATAGAGCTTTGGCTCTTAGATGTATCTGATTTCACACACATTATTATGTTTCCATTATTTAATCATTTATTTTGCCATATATTATAACGATCTGTTGGGACACTGGGATGTCATATTATAATGGAATATTATGTATATGATATATAATATATAACAATATAAAAGATATAATAATATATAATAATATAATGTGGGTGAAGGAGATGTATGTGGTAACTTGAAGAAAAATTCTGTGCGTGTGCCTGTTTGTTTATGAGAGGGGGACATTGCATCAAGTAACTTCAAGGTTAGCATACTATGGTGAGATCGTTCTTAAATCATCAGTGTTTACAGTGAGAAAATGATCTTTGACTTCATCTAAATCTCTACGAAGACAGCTATCAGTAGGAGGGATGCCAAGACTTTCTTGGGAACAGAAGTTTTAGATCAGTTATCAGTCTCTTTGTAAAAGCTCATACTACCGATCAGTGAAGAACATGGTCCCTAGAGAGATAATGTTGAAAGGGTAGAATTTATTGGCGCTTTAACTTGAGTTTTGGTTCCACAGTGTGAAGAGAGAAGAGAAGTAGGAAATCTGTAAATACAGTAAAATCCAGAGCTTCAATTTAATTCAAGTATTTGTTGATTTCCTACTAAACAGAAGACACTGTTGTAAATGCTATAGGTAATCAAAAGAGGAGTGATCTCTGCCCTCTAAGAGTATATTATCCAACTCAGTAAGTGTTTGAGCCCTATGTGTTCTAGGTACTAGTTAGTGGGGGTACAAAGATAAGTATAAAAGATATAATCTCTCAAAGAACATAGAGTTTGGAAGATGAAACAGAACATAAATAGAGATCTACAATATCAAGTGACAGGATGATCATAGATATGTCACATGCAGAGACATCTTCAGTTGCTGGACACTTTTACTATGCAATGACAATAGGACCAATAAAATAATCTCTCATTATTTAGCAGTCATAGGAAACTTTGGCTATAAAGGCTGCTTCTTTTTTCAGGCACACACTTCTAGTTCACTCATCTATTCATGTGTTCATTAAATAACTGTTAAATGTCTGCTAAACATCATTTTACTGAGCCTAAAAAATGAACAAAATAGGCATGCAGAAATGTATGGGTTCTTTCAGGTTCCAGATACTATATTCTGTCCTATCTCAGAGCCTTTCGAGGTGCTTCTCTTTCTCTTTGTGCTATCTCTACGTACCACTGATACTTTTACATCTAGACCTGTGAGGCTTTCTTTACACCTCTTTTATTCTTGTATCTAGTCAACTCCCTTTCGTCCATCAAATCTTAGCGCCAAGGGAACCGTTTCTAATGGTTCATTATGCCCTATACATTTCATTAATAGCATTTCACAATTCTTCAATTGTATATATGTGGATTATTTTCTGTTCCTCACCATGTTTCCCCTTTGCTCATCTTGATATCCTCCCTATCTAGTAAAACAATCCCTGTTATGTCACAGGTGCTCAAATAATATTTTCTCAGAGGATGAAGGCAATAGACAATCAAAGTACAGTGATATAGTGTGATGCACGCTACAAGTACAGAGCACTGTGGGCTCAAAAAGTGAAAGATCTAACCCAGCCTTGGGTGGTCAGTGATGTGTAAACTGAGATCGAAGTGGTAAATCAACCAGGGGAAGACATTGGGTATGAGGAGAGGGAAAGAAGGAAGATGAAAGTTTGTTCCAGATAAAAGAAACAACAGCTAGGAAGGTCCAGAAGCAAGATATCTGGAACCCCATGGAACTCCACAGAATATGCCACATGTAGTCACCCAGGACATACTCTGTACACATGCTCACTGGGAGGGCTTGAGCTCACATGCCCAAAACAGACTCACAGTCAGTCCTAGGGCAGGTAAAAACAGGTGTCCTACTTTAATCCCAGCAAAGTTGCTGTCGCTTCTTTCTGCAATGGCGGGCTTTCTTTTTCTCTGATCTCATCCTATCAAGAGGAGAAAAGGCAGCTATGAAATCACTAGCACAGGAGTACACCTGGCTGGTCCTCTCCCTAGTGAGAGAGTCAAGGATCCTTCTGCATCTCTCCTGGATTATATGATGATTAAGCTAACATCAGTTTTATCCCTCAGCTCTTCACTCACTCTGAGGCATGCATAAATGCCCAAGTTATGCAGGCTACACATATGAGCCATGCTTGTTCTTGATCTCCCTCTCTTCTTCTGTTGGAAATTCTAGCGTTTACTTTCAGTTTGTTTTATTTCATGTATCTATATATATATTGCTTTAGTTGCATGCATATCACTATCTCTGGTTCACATTTCAATAGCAGCTTTTCATTTTGTTTGTTTTTTTCTAAATTGAAGTATTGCATATATAGTAGTTATAATGTGACTTTTTTTGTCAATCATCTTAAATATTTTCTGTCAACCTATTAACCATAATAAATGTCCATGATACAAATCAGCAAGCCTGTAATTGACTCAGAGTGTGCAGACAGTGATTTCCCAGTGAAGAAGAGGCAGCTGAGTTTTCACTGTACATAGCCAAATCCCATACCTGTTAACAAACTTTACCTGGTGGTTTGAAGTTTATTAATGTTCTCCATATGCATGTTGAATTTTTCACTTCATTTTATATGTTTGGAGACAGTGTTGGGCGGTAGAATGAGTAGTGAGAAGACCTGTTTTAAAAATCTTACTCATACGATGACAGCAGTTGCTGGAGGGCATCTGTTAGGAACCTCAGTTACCTTGTCTGCAGAAGGGGACTAACGATCTTCACCCTGTGGGTGTCACAGGGATCAAATTCAAAATGGGGGTTATATGCATATTAAGTATGCAACTAACTTGTTGACTTCTTTATTTTAGTTATTAATATCATATTGATTGTTCATATATGTAATTTACCAACATGGGCATTCATTTTTTTTCAAAATTTTTGATAAATTCACCATGCAATAAATTTCCAGACTTTCACACTGATTTTGAAGTTCCTAAGGCTCATAAGTAGGAGGCTCATTGTTTAAAAATAGACTCACTCAGTCTCAATTTCCATGGAATAAGGTTCTGCTATTTTGGATATTATTTTTTTATCCTCCCACTTTTTTTTTTTTTGCACTGTTTTCTATGATTCATTTCCATGGCTTTCAAGGGCTAATATTCAAAGACATTATCTATACTTCTGTACCACTTTTAACCTTATATTCATTTAAACCTGGTCCTGGTTGACAAATACATATGGCCCTGAAAAGACACATTCTCCCTGAAAAAGGACACCTCATTTTAATCAGCTATTCTTTTGCAATTAATAGCAAATGGAAAAGAGGTTTGGAGTAAGAAGATGTTTAATTTAGCCCTTTCTGAACTTTATTTTCTTTCTTTATATATTTAGAAGTCATACAATTATTTTAAGTAAAATAATATATGTCAGAAGTTTAGAAGTTAGAAATTACTACACAAATGTTCATTTTTTGTTGTTATGAAAATAAGAATTGGCCTATGTTGCTAGGATAAAATGAAAATAGCAAAAGACCCAATTATTTTATTGTTTGATTAGGATACTGTTCCAAAAGAATTGAAAAGGCAAGCCCAGTGAGCAATTTACTACACACTTTGCATTTTCTCTATTTCTTATTTTTATTTAATTTTCACAGAACCTGGTATTATATGTATTTGGTAGAGGACAAGGTCAATCACAAGAGCTCTGAATGACTGATACAGTTTATAACCAGTCTTTTTTTAGTTTATCTAGCCTGGAATACATTTGGGTGTACTTTGGACCTTCAGGGTTTTTCACTCTGGCACTTTAACTGAAACAACATCTTTTGTTTCCTCCATAGGCCAACCAAAATTAACTTATCTTTTTGAGAATTGAGAACTGGTCCAGTCAACTAGTCTGTTGAATGTCAAAGTGTTAAGACAGTCTCAGGCTAGAGATTTAAGGGGAATAGCATTAGGTATAGAAAGTTAAGTTGTATAGGAGAATAGATGGGACAAGTATTGGTAAAGTTGATTAAGCTTCACTATCCCTTCCTGAATTTCCCTTTCATGACACACCTCTGTTCCCATATCCTAAACTGCACCGAATGTATCTCCCGTCTCCTGCTTTAACTGACTGCTCATCGCCCTTACACTTCTCAATCCGCTGCAATTTGTCTTCTATCTCTAATCATTCTACTGGAACTATTCTTATAGGAATTGAAGCATTTGCAATATAAACTCACAATTCTATGATTTAGGTACCATTATTATCCTCATCTGTATCATGGAAATAATAATGATTTCATACTGAGTTCGTAGAGCTAGTATGAGCTGCAAATATGCAGTTAGTTTTCACCTGACATTTGCTATTGGTATTATTATGTTTTTGTTTTTGTTGTCTTTATTATTATTATTATTTTGAGAGAGAGCACCTGCACATGTGAGTGGGGGTGGGGGAGGGGCAGAAGGAGACGGGGTGAGAGAATCTTAAGCAGGCTGCATGCCCAGCGCAAAGCCCAATGCAAGGCTTGATCCCAGGACCCTGAGCTCATGACCTGAGCTGAAACCAGGAGTCAGATTCTCAACCAGCTGAGCCACCTGGGTGCCCCATTGTTGTCTTTTCCCTTCTAGAAATGCTGTCATTCTTGGTTTCTGGTACAAGCTTAAGGAGGGTTTTCATTCTTTTTTCGGATACTCTGTCTCCCCTATAGCTCCTCTCCTATTACCATTCCTTGAAAAATTAGTATTCTTTGGGGCTCTTCCTGAGTGATAGGTGATAAGCAATATCTTCTCTACTTCTTGGTCTACTTATTCGTTCTTCTCAACTCACTCTAGGTCATGATCCTACTGATCTTCAGAACTTGAATGTAATCACTACTTCTGTTTTCCCAAGCTCAGTGGATGGCAATGACTGCCAGTTGCCCAAGCCAAAAACTGGGCATCCATTGACTCTTCTCTGTAATTAGTCAATAATTGGACCGTCAATTCTATCTTCTAAATATTTCTGGAAGCTGTCTACTTTGCTTCAACCTCTGTGTCAATGACATTTCAGGATTTCATAGTCTCCTAATTGGTCTCCTTTGCTCCAGTAAAGAGCCTTTTAATCTATTGTCGCAGTGAGTTTATCACAGTTTGACTCCAGATCCATCTCCTACCACTTTCTGCTTGATTACTACAGTCTGACTCCACTGAACTACCTGAAGTTCCCTCAAGGTGTCCCATTCTGGGTTTAGCTCAGAGCTTTGTACATCCTTTTTTCCTCTCCCTGGAAAGCCATTTCCGTTCCCTTTTGTATCCTTCATTTGGTTGATTCCTTCTTATCCTTCAAGTTTTAGCTCAGGTATTTTTTTCTCTAGAAAGCCTTTCCTGCTTCACTCAAACTCTGAATGATGTCGTTCTGTTATATGCATCTAGAGTGCCTGTTGCCCCCTCACCATATTGTATTGTGATTACTAAGATACTAGTCTGTCTCTCCCACTAGCCTGTAAGCACTCTTTAGTGCAGAGATTGTATTTTATTATTGCATCTCTAGAAACTAGTACAGCATCCAGCATATAGTAAGTTTTTAGGGAATATTTGTCAAACGAATAAAAAATGGACAATAAAATCCCATTTAAAATTTGGATGTATTATCTAACAATGCACCCCCAGAGGAAACACAGCCTAATTAAAAGTATATATTGTTGCAAGTTATTCCATTTCTCAGTCGCCTAATCTGTAGAATAAAGAGGCTGAATGAAAAATAAATAAATACATATATATATGTATATTTTTAAGCTCTTTTCAGCTCTAACATGGTATTATTTTCTGAAGATTTCCCAGTGAGAAATTCCAAATAATACCATCAAAGAAACCTATTAAACAATAATCCAGAAGAATGGTTTCTTTTTGGCTGAGTCAACAAATACTATCTTTCTAGATCCTGAATGTAGGGCAATTGTCTAATTCCAGGTATTCTAGAGTGCTTACAACTAAAGATCAGTGAAGTACATTCTAGATGGGGATCTAGATCATTCTAGAATAACCAGAGCAATGTGTACTTTTGCGTCCTGGTTTTATACAATTAGTGATTTAATGCTGAGCCAATATTACAATGCTTGTGTCCTCACTTAAAGTTACAGCAAATGTAGAATAAAAGAGTGACTTGGGAGTCAGACTGCCTGGACACAAATCACCACTCCTCCA
This sequence comes from Ursus maritimus, assembly GCF_017311325.1. Taxonomy (NCBI): domain Eukaryota; kingdom Metazoa; phylum Chordata; class Mammalia; order Carnivora; family Ursidae; genus Ursus; species Ursus maritimus. The sequence continues at coordinate 1,315,004 of NW_024426996.1, read as the reverse complement.
ATGACTCACTCATTTTGGGATCTCAGTTTTCTCACCTGCAAATTATAATAGCAATAGTAACTGACTTAGAGCATTTTGTGAAAATTAATGCATTGAGACATGCAAAGTTACTTAAACAGTGTCTAGTATACAGCATGAAGTCAGTAAATATTATCTATTATTATATAATTAACTTATTATTACTTTAATTCCTTTCATGTTTACTTAACTTTCAGTTAGGGGAATTTCAAGATGAGAGGGTCCTCTGCCATCTGGAACATCTTTCCATCTGCCTTCCAGAACAACCCCTTCACTGGACCACAAGATGTCACTGTTTCTGACAGTTTCCAACTTCTTGACCATCCTAAGATGCTATGCTATTTCAAAGGAAAGGAATGTGTGAAAAATGGGGGAGAAAAAAATTAATACTTTGGAATTCTGAGTAAATGTTCCCTAAAACCGTATGTAACCATCAACAGAGTGTATTTTTCATATACTCCTCAAGGAGTTCGTATCATACATGCCACCTCTGCAGTGATGCTGATGAGGAGGAGGACGTGAGAATGACTTCTCAATGGATCGTTTGGGGCTTATTGATTCATTAACCCATTCAACAAAAATATTTTCATCAGTACCTATGTATGAGATACTTGATAGGAAAGTAAATTAAATCAGACATGGAGACCACCACAAAATAGACACTGATAATGGAGATAAGAGAGCTACAGATAGCTTAAACCAGATTAAGAGGGATAAATGTTATTTAAACAAGAAGAAATATTATGCTTTGAAAGGACAGCAAAGGAAAATATGTTTCTTTCTTTTTTTTAAGGATGTTTCTTGATAAGAAATGAGGGATCACAATATGGATTAGAACTACTTGAATGAGATTTTAAAAACCAATTAAGATTTGACATAGGGAAATGGGTTGGGGATGGTTAGTATGTGCAAAGATAAATACAGGAAAGTACAAAAAATATATGTAGAGCAGTAAGAGGTCATTTCATCTTTAATGTAGGGCATATGATAGAGAGTGATAAGAAAAAAAGAGTAATGGGGCGCCTGGGTGGCTCAGTGGGTTAAGCATCCGACTCTTGATTTCGGCTCAGGTCCTGGGATCCAGCACTCTTGGACTTTATGCTCAACGGAAAGTCTGTTTCTCTCTCTCTCTCTTTCTACCCCCCTCTGTATCTCCCCCCACTCACGCTGTCTCTCACAAGTAAATAATCTTTAAGCAAACAAACAAACAAAAAGAGTATAAATATCCATCAAATTGTGTAAGGCCTTGAATACCTGGAAATAACTTTAGAAAGAGTAGCCGAGGAAAATAGAGCACTGGAGGTATGCCTAGTTGAGTTTGAATCCTGGTTTAGGCCTTTACTGTTGAGGCAAACAAACCCCACCATTTAGAGAGAAAGAGAGAGAGACACACACAGAGAGAGAAACAAAATTTCTTGAGCTGCAGTCAGTTTCCTGATTGGTAAAGCTAGGCAAATAACATCGTTGAGAAGATTGACGATAACACACTGAAAGCACTTGACACACGTAAGCTATTACTGTAATTTAATCTATAGTTGATGGTTCCTCTGTTATCAGAAATTGTATTTTTATATTTAGTGGAAAGTGAGAGACAATTGAACTAAAGGTGCATAAGAACAGACTCATCCTCCTCCCCTGAGAGCATATAGAGACTCTGCCTTGGGACCCCTGGGTTTACTGTTGAGCCAAGCGTTAGTGTAAATGGAGACCCTCCCAATGGAGCAAGTGTTCCTGTGACTCTTAATATGTTCTCAGAGATGCTGAAGATTTGTCAAAATGCTTAACTTGCAATTGTCAGCCTTAAAGCACATCTGCCCTCGTCATGTTTTCTAATAGGCTACTAGACCTCTGTAGGCTCTAACAGAGATCACTCCTGGAACGGTAGTTAGACTCTTCACCACTTTTGCAAGCTCAGAAAATATGCCCTGTTTGAAGGTTTTTCAGAAGCCTGCTCATTTTGTTTTTTAAAAATGAAAACCAGCTCATTATTATTTGCTTTCTCTTTAGAGAGATCCTGTGGATTAGGTTACAGTTACATTTTTTGTCTTTTCTGTTAAAAAAAAAATTATCATTGATCACATGAGCCAAATAGTTATACCAGTTAGAGTCTAGAAGAGAGTAAATCTTCACACTCCTTTGGGAATAGTATGGCTTGCTCTAATATTGCCTTTAATGTTTTGTAGTGATTCACTTGTCCAATATCCTGGAGGACAGAGTTTTGCCTGACTTCTTTTCAGAGGCTATTCTGGAATATGTAACCAAAGTACTAACTCATTTCTTTCTTTCTTTGGGATATTTCTCTTGACAGATGAAATTTTCTTTTCTGAATTTCATATCTACCTTTATTCCCTTGAACCAAGCTAAATAATTCATTTCTTTTCCATATCAGCTTTTTATAACACGTAACCTGTTATCCTACTCCCAGTTTGCTCTGTTTTAACCAAACTGTCCACATTTAGGGGCTGAATCATCCCTTATTTCCCTCATCATTTACTCTTGATTTTGTTACTTGCACCACTTGAATATCTACAGTAAAAAATGCACAAAGAGCTTTCCAAGTTTGAAAATTACTTTTGTAGCTATTGTTGCCAAGGAAACCACTTCCACTGTATCTCAGTTTTATTTAGCACAGGGAGTCCATTATGGGCTAGATTTTGAAGAATCTCTTCTAGATTTTTTTTTTGTCTCCCTATCTTTTTCTGTCAGAAAACTGGGCATCAGTTTCAGAAAGAAGTTGAGGAAAGCAGTAACTGCCCTGAACTCTGAATACCCAGAGTTTATGAAATACCCAATGGTAGGCTGAGACACTTGCTGGTGAAATATTTGGAATATGATCAGGAGGACCTAGATTTATCACAGAATTTTTGAGTGAGCCTGTAAAGATTTAACCTTTGAGATATTATTTAAGTTTCATTTTCAACATGGACTATCTGACCACATTATTCTTCATAAGGTTAGTCCATTCTTTTGCAAGTGAGATTATCCTTCCCCATAAATTCATGCTGTTGTTACTCTATTGCAGGAAATGTTATACAATTATGAAAATGCTATGCAGTTTTACATTTGTATTGTTATATTTACATACTATACACATTCATTTAAAATTCACCATGTTGACTTTCAGTTAATCCAGTTAACTGACCAGATAATAATGCTTTTTTTGTCAAATTCCTCAGGAGAATACTTGAGAAATTTTAAAAAGATATATCTCACACATGAAAAGAATAGATATTTGTTGATTGGCGTTCCTTCTTATGAAACAAACCACTATTTTCAGCCTTTAGCAGCCCAGATTTTTAATATTTCTGCCTCAAATAGCCAGGGGCAGACAAGATTAAAATCAAATGAAATCAGACTTCTTCAGTTATCAGTAAGCATGAGTAGCTGTTCAGTACAGGCAGGTGGCTACTTGCAAGGCGGAAGTCCCATTCTGGCATTCTCATCACACTTCCCACCCTCTTTCATTCCTGTTAATAGGCTTGCATGCTCAGCGGGGAGAGGGGGCACGGTATTTCTGCTCACAGCTTTTATTTGTTTTTGCACAGATGAATATTGAGATAAACCAGCAGGCCCTTGTTAAAACTGCAAAGAAGTTGCTGTTTGTCCATTTTAATCCTGTTTTGACTCATTTGTGGCGCACCCATTCACCCCCTTAGATCACCTGCTGCCAACCTTTCCCCCTAATAAAATAAGAATATTCACACTTTGGTTGTCATACATTCACACCCATTCACACATTACTCTAGGGTATTTGCCTTAATTTAAACTTTTGCTTTTCAGTTTCAGAAAAATTCCATTTCCACTGCTGCTTTGTACTTGATTCTGTACTAGATTCTTTCACACCCATTAGCATATCAGTGAGATTATGAAAAAATGGTTTGTCTCCATTTTAAAAAGCTATCGCTTCTGAAATGTTTTTCAGAGGCTAGCAAACTGCACCCAGATAAACAGTTCTCCCCCTCCCTCCCTCACTTTTCTGAAATTTGAGGATCTAAATGTTTGGGGAGTTTGTGGGAAAAGACAGCTTCTAACTACTTTTGCTTTAGTTTTCTTTAAAGCTGCACAGGAGTTAGTAATGTTCCCTAAGTCCCTCCCCACTCCTAACCCCGCACCACTTTCCAGGGAATGATAACCCCAAGATGTGGTTGTATATATGACCTATTTCCCAGAGCTGATAGATACCCCAGAATATATCTGAGCATCCAATCTTTCAGTGCTTTAACTGGCCTTGCCCTTCTGTTCTCTTTTTACCTCCCTATACCGTGATATGCACCCACTCCCTTCTGTCCATCTTTCTCTGCCAGGCATCTAGCAGCACTTACTCACTAGGATCTTGCTCCAGGCACTGCACTGAGCACTGGCAGGTATAAAGACAAAAAAGAAGTTTGTCTTCCCCCTCATGAAATTGACAGTATAATGGGGACAGAGACCTAAACAGGCATTTACAACGTGTTGTACAAGAGAGCTAAGTTCAGACTGCCATGGGAGCTGACTCGAAATGAGTCATGGAACATGAGTTAAAGCTAGCCAGAAAAAGCGGGGTCTTGGTCGGAGGATCCTGAGCAGGAGTGCCCCATGAAGAGGAAACAGTATGGGCAATGACCTAGGACTGAGTAGCTGGGGCCAGTGGGCAAACTGGCAGGAGGTGGAGATATTTCATTATGGCCACGATCTTACTTTTCACCATAAGAGAATATCAGTGTGAGGATGGTAATAATGATGATGCATTATTGATGTTGACAGTAATTGCAGATGCTGGAAAAGTAAACATTAAAGAAAAAAACTTTAATCTAAAGTAGTTATACAAAAGAAATATTAATTATAACTGTTTATAATAACTCTTTATACTTTGTATCTAACTATAATATAGCAGAACACGTGCATTCAGAATTGCACTTACAGGCTGAAAGGGACCTTGGGATCATTTGAGTCAATCCCTCATTTTACAGAGGAAGAACATGAGGTATTAAGTCACAGTTTCAAGGTTGGCTTCCTGGGGCAGAGCAAAGAGGCCAAATTAATGAAAATGTAGTCTATTAACTTAGATGTAGTGTAATTTTATTACAACTACAAACTCTACATTTTTGCTTATTTTCAAGACGTGATATTCGTGGGGGCATAGTTACTTATTCCCCCTTAATTATTCCTTTTCCTTAGTTGAAATTTTCGGTACTGTGGTTATAAAATAATGATCAAATAGTGCCTATTTTGTTTAGTATTCCATTGTTGTACATATGAATTTGGATATCTGAAATAATTCCACTAAATTTGCAATGAGAATCCGGACCATGAGCTATCAAAATGAGTCTGTACAAGTATAGAATAGAGAGAACCAATAAAATACAATTCTGAAATTAATCGGTCCATGGGAGGGCTTTGTAATGACAAAAGTCAGTTTTGCATTATTTAAGCATTATTGTTGGCAGATGGACTACAGTGTGCTTCAAACAGGGCTCACCCTAATAGAGATAAGATTAACCATTTATTGAAATAGTAAGGATTGCACCAGAGCAGAGTAAATGGAAATAAATCTCAGGAAAAACCAAATGGGTATTATATGGGCCAATACCACAAGTTAATCCTAACCCCTTTTCAATCCCCAAATGCAAATGGCAAGTTGTTTTAAGGCAAAGTCTAATCTCTTTTGCATCTGTTCTCTAAAGCCTTGTGTTAGACAGATACTTTACTGAAGAGCTGGCATCCAAACAATTTTAGGAAAATGCAAATCTAGCACTAGAATTAAACCAAAGAATTCTGAAATTTGATAATCATTTCCTTCATTTTTGTATTTCTGATTTTAATTTCCTGAACTGAGGAAGCAGGACGGCGTACTTCTCAATAAAGCCATACATTGTCGTTAGTAAACATTGTTACATATTCTTGGAACTCCTTTTCTCAGTAAAAGTATATTGGAAACCAGAGAGACGGGCAGGTCCTAAGACACAGATGACCTGAGTATCAGGTCCCTATCTTTGACTAACCACACACAGCAGTGTGCAGTACCAAAGTCAAAAAATATATATACACAAGATGAAACAAGACAAGAGTAACATTTAATATATCACTAGATAGGACATTACTCCAAAACCCAGTTTAGTTTCCTGAAAGGCTAGGCTCAACCATGTGGAAACTTCTCTTTGCTTGATAGAGATGTTTTTTAGGTAAAACCAAATTTTTTCAAAGGGACTTCTTTCTATCTCTCTTGAGCTCATTCTCAATCTTGGCTCTTCACATGCTGACTGTGAGGAAAAGCTGGCCTAGAAAGATGAAATCAGTAGCAAGAGAGAAGCCCAAAGAAGTGCAAAGAGCTGGGAGAGAGTTGCTAAGACTTGTCTCAAGTGTTAATTTCTTGCAAGATCCTGGGACTCTACTGCTCTGGAAGGAGAGCATTCAAAGAGTTGGCAACAAATATTTTTCCTCTATAGGCTTGCTTATATCTGTAGTAACATATGGTCAACAAAGTGCCCTTGACCCCTAACCATGACTACCGTGAGGACAAGAAGCAGAACCCTTGATCTCTTTCCCCTTAAGACTAGTAGAGTACAAGATGAGATCAGCAAGATAGGAATTAGTGATTATCAAAATCTATGACATGCTTAGGTTTGCATAAAAACTGTAGCACTGGCTCGGATTTAGGTGTGAGGACCTGTGAACCACTCTTTCCCACCTACTTACTTCTGGAATTAGAATCATGGGCTCACAGTATGTCAGGGTTGGAAGGGACCCTTGAAGGTAGGCTAATTTATGAAATATTTGGATCCTTTTTACTGCATTCTTGCAAGTTAGCTATGGTTCCTCCTAGAATACTTCCTGGGGAGTGAATGGCAACAAGAAAGATGGAAGGAAAACAACGTCAGCTGGTACTACGCAGCAGGCTCTGTGCTGAACGTTGTACGTATTTCACAATTGAAAACTTACAGCATTTTTGTGAGTTATTACTGTAGTCCATAAGAATCAACATGTAACAAAAGCTCAACATGTTGAAAGGTACAAGTAGTCCTGCTAGGATGTTCAGTCTTTCTAGACTCCAAATCTTATCCTTTTTACACAGCAAATTTTACGTTTTCATCCACGGACCACGAATTACTAGGCATGTTTAAAGGTATTGTTAAAGAGAGTGATGAGACACTTTGGGCGATGCTGAGGTGAACAATTTGAACATATTCTTTTTACTGCAGGAATTCACAGTCTAACATTTAGGTGTCCTCTGTGTTTCTCCCGAATGTGACAAAATATTTAACATTTATTGACTGTTTATTTAATATTCACAACAGCCCTATCATCAGGTAGCATTATCCCCATTTTATATATGCACAAATAGGGATTGATTAACTCGTCTAGAGTCACCCTCCTGGTAATGGTAAACTGTGATTTTGAACCTAGAGAGTCAGGAATCTGAACTTTCATTTTTATTTTTATATATATTTTTTAAAGATTTTATTTATTTATTTATTTATTTATTTATTTATTTATTTAACAGAGAGAGAGAGAGAGAGAGAGAGCACAAGCAGGGGGAGCAGCAGGGAGAGGGAGGCAGAGGAAGAGGGAGAAACAGGCTTCCCGTGGAGCAGGGATCCCAATGAAGGCTCTATCCCAGGACCCTGGAATCATGACCTGGGTTGAAAGGTAGATGCCTGGCTGACTGAGCCACACAGGCACCGCAGGAATCGGAACTTTTAGCCATGACCCTGTGCTAGTCCTCTCTAGGGCATTCTATGTTTCCTTAACTTATTTACAACAGACATCTTGAGAAGCCACTATTCCTTACAACAGCTTTAGTGCCCAGTACAATTCCAGAGAAAATCTTGAATGATAGGAAATCATTATTTAATAATTTACACATTATTTAATATTTTACCAAGTAGCTGACCATTTTGGACATGTTGGTAGTGATATTTTCAGAAGATGACAAAAATTAATGTGATGAATTTTAAAAAGAGAAAGCTTAATGTAATGATTACCTCAAGAAGCAAATATTTTACTAGTGGCCTGTTCTTTCTCTTGTGACTAATAACTTATATTCAGTAAAAGTGGAAGCAAGCACTTTTGATTGATTTAATTGGAACTTTTTAAAGATTACTGTTTTTTACTAAAAAAGTGATACAAGTTCATTTTATTAAGTTAAAAATAAAATATTCCTACTTCTGCCATCCAAAAACTGTGGTTTCAAATCTACTTTTATTTAAAATATAATTAGTAAAAATATTACTATAGCAAAAATTAAATATTTATATATACATAATTCTATAGCAATTATTATTGACTCTTACTAGATGCAAAACACAGTGAAAGTTGCTTTCAATAAATCTCTGCAAAGTTGATATTTTATCTGTTTTGCAGATGGAGTATCAGGCAAAGGATTCCTTTGTTCTGCTTTTAAAAAATAAATAGTAAGAAGAGCTTGTAATCAAGCTTAGATCTCTTTGGGAGAGTTCTTAAATTTGTCTACCTAGGGAAAATTGATGGCCTAAACTACGTAATAACAGTGGTTATGGACAGAAGTATAAATATAATAATATATTTATAACTATATATATGGGCATATTTTATATATATATAAAATAGCAGCTAAATAACTCATAATGATCATTACTAGGATGTTTTAAGTGAACTGTTGAATTGGAATGAGGGAGAGAAAAGAGTTTAACGCAACAGATGATAAGAGTAGGGGAAGTTTGTGAATGGAAGGTGCTAAATTTAGTTGTGAGTACAGTATGTTTGTAGTGTCTGTGAAACTTACTGGTGGAGATTTTTGATGGGCAGTGGAAATGTGAATCTGGATTTAGGAGATTGTTTGGCAAGCGTTCAGCATACAGCTACCATAAGATCAATTGCAAGAATCAAGAGGAGTGAGGGAAGAGGGATGAAGATGAGAGTCTAACAAGAAAGAGCTCATTAGATTTTATGCTTTCCTATGGAAATATTGACAGGTAGATGGGTGGTGCACAATCAAGGAGTATTCTGTTAACAGTATACAATTCATGCTACATAAATATGTCACATAATTTTTTATTCACGATAAAATATGCTAAGAAAAGAAAGTGTACAGGGTTTTTATTTTCACATCCAATAAATCTTCAGTGAAAGCATAAAAGACAAACTCTCCATATCTTTCGTTCCTTTTCAACAAAATATATGTAATCAAAGTAAAAACAGGTCTGGTTATATCAAGCATGAAGAGTAAACAACTTTTTTTTTTTTAATTTCACACGAACACTGGAGCGAGATGAACCAAAAGGAAGAGGAACTCATCTTACAATATTTTTAGTTTTAAATGCAAATGATAAAATAATAGCGGAACCTTTGCTTGAGTGTAACTTCATCTCAACACAGTAGCCAGAGTGACTCTTAAAACTTAAAGCAGATCTTCACTCATCTTAAATTCTTTGGTGATTTATCCAGAGTAAAAGCTACAGGCTTCATATCTATTTCAGGGGCCCCACCTGAGCAGACTCCCATTAGTTCACTGCCTTCCTCCCTCTCTCTCTCTCTTGCCAGGTATGTACCAGCCACACAGGCCAATGGGCCACTCTTGAAATTGCCTGGCATGTTTCTGCCTTAGGGCTTCTCCTCTAGCTGCTCTCTCTCTGGCTGCAATGCTATTCCTCGGTATCTGCTTAGCTACTTCCCTCACACCTTCAAGACTGCTTAAATGACACCTCTTTAACTGACTGAGCCACCCAGGCAACCCGAAATGACACCTCTTTAAGAAGGCACCTCTTTAATATTACCAACTGCTCTACCCAGGCTTGACTTCCTCTTACCCTACTCAACTTTTCTTCAAACTATTTATTCTTTATAACACACTGTATATATTTTCTAATATACTTTTTAATACACTGTATATATACATTGCATATATAATGCTGTGTGTTACAGTGTTTAAGCAAATCTAAGAATCAACAATTTAAGATGTACCATTATTTTATGCACAACTGAAAAAGAAGAGAAGCTGCCAATTGAACTATGACATGCTATCAGTTGTTAGATGTACCCTAATGTGATGTTAAAATGTGAAAAAATTTCCATCTCAGACTTAATGAAATGCCTATTTATTATGTCTGGTTTTTTTTCTCCATCTCCCTATGCCAGGATTTAAATCTATAACAGCAAAGATATTTGTATGTTTTTATTCACAGATATACCCCAGGTACTTAAAACAATGCTTGCCAAGTAATAGGTTCTCAATAAATGTTTGTTAAATCAACTTATGTTTATCATTTAAAGAGAAGTCATCTTGGACTAAGTAAAAATTAAATCAGAGGAAGAATGGATGACATCCAGAGAGTATCAACTGGGAGCAAAGTAGCTCAAAGGTACTGCCTCTGGATTAAGAATCAGTTCGTGACTTTTGATGGTCATTTTGTATGTTTGGGGATGAGTAAGTACATTTGCAGTTGTCGGCAGGATAAACAGATCATGTTTATGCATTAGTTATCACTGCATACCAAGTTGCCTGAAAGCTTAGCAACTTAAAACAACATGCATTTATTATCTCATAACTTCTGTGAATGAGGAATCTGGGCACAGCTTAGCTGGGTCCTCTGCCTCAGGATCTCTCACAGGTTGTATTCAAGGTAATGCCAGAGCTGTGGGCATCTCAAAGCTTGACTGGAGAAGGATCTGCTTCCAAGTTCATGTGATGTTGGCAGGATTCAGTTTCTCATGGGTCAGGGGACTGAAGGCCGCTGTTCCTTGCTGGCTACTGGTCAAAGTTATCCTCATTTTTTTTTTTTTTGCCCTGTGTGCCTCTCCAATATGGCAGCTTGCTTCATCAAGTCATGCAAATCAAAAAGGCAATAAAGAGAATTTTCTGCCAATACAGATGTCAGAATCTTTTGTAATCTAATCACAGAAGTGACATATCACCCCACTGCCATATTCTGTTGATTAAAAGCCAGTCATTAGGTTCACCTGCGTGGCTCAGTCAGTGAAGCATCTAACTTTTTGTTTCAGCTCAGGTCATGATCTCATGGGTCCTGAAATTGAGCCCCTCTCACTCTCTCTCTCTCTCTCTTTCTCTCTGAAGTAAATAAATAAATCTTAAAAAAAATAAAATAAAATAAGAGCCAGTCAACAGATTCACCCAAGACTAAAGGAGAAGAACATGGATATCAGGAGGTAGGAATCATTGGGGACCATCTTAGTAGTCTGCCTACATTATATGAAGGCATCATTGGAATTGCATGTGTGGGAAGAAGCATGTGTTTGCCTGTGGAGAATCCAACGAGGATGCTTTAGTAAACATATCCCAGAGTTTATATTTTTTGATGGTCTTAAGCAAGCCACCCCTTCCTCACTTCCTGTCCATAGTGGAAGGTTTCTGATAGTAATGCCTCTCTGACCATAGCTGGTTGGATAAGGGGTAGTACCTGATGCAAGCTAGACCAGTGAAATTCTACCCTATGTATTTTTATTTTATTCTAACAGAATCTAGCTCAATATTGCTTTTAGAAATGTAATAATCTTGGGAACTGTGACTTGATAATCCTCTGTCACATGTGGCTTCAATGAGAAACCAGAAAAAAGATCTACAGAGAAGAAAGGACAAAGATATTAAGAGAACCACAGAGACAAAAACTACAGTGTGTGATGGCTTTCCTGGTCACATTTCCAGGCATTTCTGTAATAAGTTTTCACGAGATCTTTCTGTATTGTTAAAGTTCCGCTTTCTTTTTAACTAAAGCAAGCTCAAGTTGGCTTTGCAACTTGCAACCAGAGTTGTTACTAATTATCTCCTTATGAAGACCGTCAAGGTCCTTTTGTTACAGTGTCTTGAATATGGCATATTGTGGTGACATTTTCTAACAAAGACATAGGGAAAACTTGACGAGAGGGAAAGAAGGCCTTGAGCCTTCAGTCCAAATTACAGCACAATTTAAATTCTTGGCAAAGTGGTTATTATTTCACTACTTCAACCTTTATAAGATTTTGAAAGCAAGCATGTCAAGTAGGAATAGGTTTATAAGACCCTCTGTGAAACTAAAAAGGCAGGAGCCTGAATGATGAGAGTTGTCTCAAGGCACATCTAAAGCATAATGGCTTCTGTCTAGTCATCTCTTATTTACGGCAATACATTGGTTTATTCAAAAACTTGAAATGAAATAAAAGTACCAAACTGTAATACCAGTTTTTAAATACTGGTTTAAACTACCAAATAATACGAGGGTAGAATGCAAACTTTATTTGTAACTGCGCTCTTGTGAAGGTTTTTCAGTTTTTCTGCAATGCAGATAAAAAAAAACACAGAATGTTCTAGGAATCTGGAAGTACTTAGACTATAAAAATGAGTAATAGATGAAGTGTTGTCTGCGTTGCCACTTCCTCCATTTGAATTGCTTCATCTGTCTATAATCCTATTCTAAAACACTGTTAGATACCAAGTCACCTTTCAAAGCAATCCTAAGCCAAAAGCTGAGTTGGGACCCTTTTTAATGAAGTGTCAGTTGTTTCTTTTCTCTCTTGTCTTGGTTTGTGTAGGATTTATATGTGTACCTCCTAGTTCATGCTGTTTCACTAATGTACAGTGAGTACCTGTCTCCATATGCAGTAATCTTCCAGGTCTGTAGCTAGTGACTTCTCAGTGAGTAATAGCCTCATAGAATCAACTTACTTATCTACTGTTGACTCAAAGGAGACCTCCTTAACAGTAAGATGACATGCCAGGCCAAAGTAAAATATTCAAAAAGGGAATAGAAGCCAAAAATGAAACACTTTTAGAACTCAGTGATTTATGTTAGAGAGCTTTTCCCTTTGCTCATATTCTTATTTAGGATTTTAAAAAATGTCCTTATTTGGTGGAAGGTCTCTGCCAAGCCAAGAGCAAAAGTTTCAGTCAACAGATCTCACACTTACAGTGTGTTCTTGAGCAAGTCACTTCAGGACAAAGGTTTCATAAGAAAAATCTCTGGGCTTAATTCACTGATGATTGACATAATCACATTTGTGGGGGAAATTGGCCATCTGTGAGTGGCATTCGCTGGGATGCGTAGGTGCGAGTGGGTTGCACAGGAGCCTCCTGGGCAAATTTCTGCCAAGCTGTCCTCAGCTCAGAGGCTAAATAAAGATGAGAAACTGCTATGTAATTTTGAGATAAAGCCATTGCAAGACCAGAAAATATTATTAGCTTCATCATAAATCAGAATTGTTATGGAACATGGCAATATCACTTTGATACCGTAATGTCTTGAAGCATATGATGAAAGTCTGCAAATTCACAATTTTCTCTCAACTTCCAGTGCTTCCACCTTAGTTTCTGGTAATTGCCTGTGTCCATCACTACAGACATTCTAGTGGTTGTGCCTAACCGCGGTTACTGGTATTTCTAGTTCATGCTGCAAGGTTCTACCAGATTAGTCAACATTTATGAGAACTCTCACAGTTCAGGGCCACGATTTACTTTCAAAGCTAAAAAAGTGTGATGGTGGCATCACACACAAGAGCTCTTCTTTGTGTCAAATCCCCCTTCTCCTCCTCCCCATTCACTCCACTTTCTTTTCTTCACTGTTCATTCCTCCTGTCTTTTCCTGTCCTCTTCTCCCCCCAATCCCCTCTTTGTTCCCCTTTCTAATAGGTAAACACTCCCTATTCCCTTTATTTTATTTATTTACTTATTATTATTTTTTTTTTTTTAGGGAGAGACTGGGGTGGGGAGCAGAGGGAGAGAGAGAATCTTAAGCAGACAACCTGCTGAACATGGAGCCCAACGCACTCAATCTCAGAACCCTGAGATCATGAGCTGAGCCAAAATCAAGGGTCAGATGCTCAACTGACTGAGCCACCCAGTTGCCGCATACCTTTATAAAATCTGAAAAAATCTGGGTTCTTACAGATATCTGGCCTGGAGGATTCCAGATGATAGGGTTTGGACCTGTGCAGCCTTTGTTTTCATCACCACTACTTCCAAAGCTGCCATGTCCTCTTTTCCACTAGCATGTTACATTTTTATTCAAATGTCTATCTCAAAAACTCTCTGTACTTTCTTTTCAGAAAATTTTTATATTCGAATATTAGTGACATCTCTCCACAAACATAATGGGAAAACCACACTTTAATCTTATAATATTTTAACAAATTAAGAAATAAAAGGCCAGAAACCTCCTCCATCCCCCACTATCCAGTGCTAGTCAATTACTAGTAGGTAATTGCTATAAGGGTTTTGGGTGTAACATTCTGTTTTTTCCATATTTGCATAAATATATGCCAGTGCATTGTGTATACTCTAATACATAAATATATTTATGAAAATGAAAACCTACAACTTTGCTATTTACCTTGTTGATTTGCTTATCTGTTATGATCATCTGTCTAGCTTAGCACCAACATATCTACTTTATTCTTTTTAATGACTCTACAGCATTTCAATATTCCAGTTGCAGCATAATTTAATTTATTGTTCTCCCACAGATGCACAAAACAAACTGGATAAACACCCTTGAGCATGGATCTACAACTGATGAAGATAGATTTATAAAGGGTAGAACTGCTTAGTCAGAGACACATGAATTTTCAATGTTAATTAAATGTTAATTTAAATTATATTTCAAAAGATTGTATCAACTTGCATTTTCACAAATCCTATATTACTAGGCCTACACCTTTCCAGAACTTGATGTTATAAAACTTTTTATCACTTGCCAATCTGATAAATGGAAGATGTCTCATTCTTACTGATATTTGCATTTTTCTGATTACTACTCTGGCAGACCATATATTCTTTTTTTCTGCTCCTACTCTTATTTTTTCTACTTCTCCTTCTTGAATTTCTGATTTTTTCTTCAGGCAGCTCCCCTTTCTTTCTTTTTTTTTTTTCTTCTTAGTTTGTAGAAGCACACTGTAAAGTACAAACATCAACCATTTTCCATCTTTTGTAAAATAAAGTTACCATAGATTTTCCATTGTTCCTTAACATTCTTTGTGTTATTCACAGGTACTTTCATGTGACTAACAATCAAATCTCTCTATTTTTTCCCTAATATTTATGGCATCCAGATATCCCTGTTTTGTTTAGAAGTTCACCTCTACGCACAAATTATTTTATTCAAAAAATTTTTAGTTTTATTTTTTAATTTAGATTTTAATTTCTCTGGAATTTAATTTTATATGGTACAAGGGTTTAGTCTTTGAAACAGCATAAGGTGTTAACAAATGTACTGGAGCAACTGAACAAGTGACTCTAGACATAGACCTGACCTCCTTCATAAAAATTAGCTCAAAATGGATCACAGACCTAAATGTAAAACATAAAACTATGAAATTCCTAGATGATAACATAGGAGAAAATTTAGATGACTTTAGGTGTGACAATGACTTCTTAGATACACACATCAAGGCATGATCCATGAAAAAAAAATAATTGATAAGCTGGGCTTCGTTAAAATTAAAAAGTTTTGCTCTGCAAAAGACAATGTCAAGAGAATGAGACAAGCCACAGGCTGGAAAAATTATTTGTAATACACACATCGGATAAAGGACTATTGTCCAAAATATACTAAGAATACTTAAAACTCAACAATAAGAAAACAGACAACCCAACTAAACAGTAGGCAAAAGACTCAAATGGACACCTCACCAAAGAAGATATACAGGTGGCAGATAAGCATATGAAAAGATGCCACACATCATATGTCATCAGAGAAATGCAAATTAAAACAACAATGAGATACTACTGCACACCTATTAGACGGGCCAAAATCCTAAACACTTACAACATCAAATGCTGGAGAGGATGTGGAGCCACAGGAACTCTCATTGTTGGCAGGAATGCAAAACAGTACAGCCACTTTGGAAGACAGTTTGGCAAATTCTTACAAAACTGAACATACCCTTAACAGATAATCCAACAACTGCATTTCTTGGCATTTACCCAAAGGAGCTGAAAACTTATATCCACACAAAAACTTACACACAGATGTTTAGAGGAGCTTTACTCATGATTGCCAAAGCTTAGAAGTAACCAAGTTGTCCTTCAGTAGGTTAATGGATAAATAAACTGTGGTACAACCAGGCAATGGACTGTTATTCATTGCTGACAAGAAGTGATCTATGAAGTCAGGAAAAGACCTGGAGGAAACTTAAATGCATACTAATAAATGAAGGAAGTCGATCTGAAAAGACTACCTATTGTATGAGTCCAACTATGTGACATTCTAGAAAAGGCAAAACAATAAAGACTGTAGAAAGATCAGTGATTGCCAGAAGTTGGGAGAGGGCTAGAGAGGCAAATCTCAAAGGATTTTTGCAGCAGGAGAATGCTCTGCATGATACCATAATGATAGATACATGTCATTTACATCTGTCCAAACCCACAGAATGTACGATACCCAAATTGAACCCTAGTGTCTAACTATGGACTTGGGGTGATTATGATGTGTCAATATACATTCATCAATTGTAACAAATGTTCTCCTCTCATGGGTTGTTGATAATGGGGGAGGCTATACATGTACGGGGACAGGTGATTTTAGGAAATCTCTGTGCATTCCTCTTAATATTACTGTGTACTTAAAACAGCTCTAAAAAAAAAAAGTCCCCAAAAGAAGTATGCTTTGAAAAGAAGTTTGGGCATTCATTCATTTACTCAACATATAAACATTATATGAATGCCTACTGTGTGTCAGACACAGAGAATAAAGTGCACAATGATGCAGTCTTTGCTGTAAGCAGCTTATTACCTAACGGGGTTTAGAAAATTAGTGCACAAAAATGAAATAGTGTGATTCAACACACATACAGAACTGATACGATCCACTGAGTACTGTGCCTATCGAAGGCAAAGGAAATTACAAATTTATTCCTGAGATGCTGCTACAGCTCAAAGCATTTTGGGAACTCTTCTTTTGGAACTTCCTTCAGAACCTATTTTAGCATTTGAATGGAGTCTTTAAAATACCTAAGTGACTGTTCCTTAGTTTAATTTGACATAAATTCTCCCTTCAGACTTGATGGTCTTGCATGAACAAAAAGCAATTTGTCCAGCTTAAAATGTCCAGATTTTGCAGAGATTGTTTAAAGATTAAGTTTGTTTTTATGTTTAACATTATTTACAAAGATTTAATACTCTACACAAAGTACACATAACAAGGGCAAATCAGCAAGTGTACAAAATGAAATCATTTGATTTCAAATGGTAACAGTGACCACCTGCTGTTTGTGTTAAGTATGAATCGTGTTCAGTAATGCCATCATTTATGGAACTAGAGACAGTCCCTATTTTCTACTTCTAATCTGCAGAAGAGGCATAAATGAATAAAGACATGACAGGATTAGTGATTAAAAGAGTGGCTAAGTTCCAAATTTACTACATTAGTGAGTTCCTTACGAGTTGTTACTTTGTAGACCAGTGATACAGGGACAGTCAATATAGAGTAAACATAGATATTTATAGTTACCCTCCTTTAACATAGGGGCTACTGGTGGGATGACACCTGCTTGACTGTATTCAAGGCGATGTAAAGAAAATATGGAAGAGTACACATATTGAAAACTAAAAAGTAGATTAAATATTATTTTAGCTACATTACTTGGTCAAGCACGAGGGGGTGATCATTGTACCTGCGGTGCCAGAGAAATGATTGCTAAATTGTCCATGATCTACAAGGTCTTCCAAATATAAGTACAGTATTCCTGTAGTAAGCCTGATTTATTATGCAAAGGTAAAATGAATCTGAATTAATTCCAAAGGCAGCTGTGGATTTAGTGACAAGAGCACTGGACCTCAGGAGTCTGTTCACCAGGGATACAGTTCTGGTCCACAGGCAAACTACTTCACGTGTCTGACACTCAGTTTCTTCACTATAAAATATATGATACCTAAACTTAGAGCAGTAATTTAGTGGATAAAATAGGATAGTATATATCATCCATCCTACAAACTGGGTGGCTATCAGCAACATTAATTAAAATAAAATTAAAATAAGGGAATATTTATTTATTACCAACTTTCTTCCAAAACAAGGTTATACTTTACAGTGATGCATAAGATATGACAAAGAGCACACCGTGGAACCGAAGTGAAAGAGATTAGAAAACAACAACAACAACAAAATGGAGAAAAAAAGAAGCCACCATAAGACTACAATGAAAACTGTAAGGCACTATACATAACTTAAATGTAGGCCTCAAATTTGCTCTAACTTTCTGGAACTCTGCAAAGAAAGAACGTGTTAGTTACACAACACATTCTCCAAGGGGCAGTACTGAATACCTGTTCTTGGTACAGAGAGCTGGCAAAGATTTCTCCTGAGCTTCTTCAAAAGGGTACATTGTTCGAAGTAATAAACAGCATCCTCAATGGTACATCCTTAAAATAGGTGCAGTGACAACAGCTTTATAGACTGTTTCTAACTAGGTTTCTTGCTTTATCCAAGGAGTAGCTCAGTAAACATACTTCTGTGGCTAGAAAGGAGAGAGCAAGGCTGTTAAGTCTTCTTATTTGCTGAAGGGTACTGAGAGATACAGGGGCAAAAGAAGCAATTACAGTCTAGGTAACTAACTTAACATAGGGATATGTTTAGGACATCTGAGAGAGTGACGGGCTTGTGACCTCATGAAAGTCATCTTGAACACTGTTTCTCTCACAAAGAAATTTTAAACAAATAAAAAGAGCAGGGAGTTTTGATTGTAATCCTTGGAAAACACAAATGAGAAGCTATTCTGTGTTGCTTGTTCTGCTCATTTAAAACGTTTCAGCACAGACTATGAGACAAGTACCACGCTAGAGATACGCAGCGTAGCATTGCAGTTTAAAGACTCTGTGTATGTATATGCATATGTATGTGTACACCCACGTCTCTAACTCTATGTCTACATCTCCATCTATACTTATATCTATTTCTATATTTATACATCTCCACACACACACAGAAACCCACAAACATCAGGTGTTTGTGTCTGTCATCACGGATTTGATACAAAGCGTCACAGTTCATTCTCATAAACCCTATGAAGTAATCAATCTGAAGGCTGCAATATCATCCTTTTAAGGGCATGTAGACAGCTTGACAATACTGTACATGCACGGAAGACTATTTTATCTGGTTCAAAGAAGAGAGATGATTATTTCGTCTTTTCCATATATTATTATCAAAAGGTATCCCCACCATTCCAGAATGACAGTTCTTTTATTTAAGGTGAGTTATACATGTGGCACTCTAAGAAGTGATTTTCAGGTAAGTGTGGCTTATCTCTTCAAATGACAATTAAAACATTGATCCCCTTAGATGGGATTCCAGGTAAACATATATTAGACCACTTGGTATTACCTGTGTGGCACTGAGTGTCTGTTAAGTTTGCTTTTATTATTTTTTCTCAATTCTTTAGATTGGATATTTTCTACTGGTCATTCTTCTGATGATCTATTATGCCGTCTTCAATCTGCCAATAAGTCATCCATTTCATTTCTTATTTCAATGTTGTATTTTTTAGTTCTCTGATTTTCATTTAGCTCTTTTTTATGATTGCCATTTTTTGCTGATATTCTTCATGTGTTCTTTTTATTATGGGAATATTTCCTTGAACATACAATGGCTGCTAATTCCAACACCTGGATAATCCATAGGTTGTTTTTTAATGACTGTTTTTACTTTAATCGTGCATCTTATTTTCTTATTTTATTCACAACGCTACTGAAAAATTTTTTTTTTTTTAAAGATTTTTATTTATTTATGTGACAGAGAGACAGCCAGCGAGAGAGGGAACACAGCAGGCGAGTGAGAGAGGAAGAAGCAGGCTCCCAGCAGAGGAGCCCGATGTGGGACTCGATCCCGGAACGCCGGGATCACGCCCTGAGCCGAAGGCAGACGCTTTAACGACTGCACTACCCAGGCGCCCCGCTACTGAAAATTTTTTAACTTGCGTTCTAGAAATTGAGGATGATATGCTATACAGACGCTAGATTTTGCTACCTTTCTCTGAAGAGTATTTATTTTGTTCTAGCAGATAAATATCTTAAAATTCCAAACTGTGTCTTTCCTGGAGAGGGTAGCAGAAGAAATTTCTAGTCTGTTCTTTCAGTATCCAGTTATTTCCTGTATTCTCTCTGTCTCCCCTAAGTATATTTCAGGTGTCAACCAAAGATTTTGCTGAAGTATATATGAAAAGGGTGGGTCTTTCTCTTCTGTGCCTTATTCATTTCCAGCCTTTCCTCTCACTTTCAACATTGAATCCCATCCTCTGACTTCTTGACATGGTAAAGCTATGGGTCTCTGCTTTTGTTCTAGCTACCCCATACCACACATGCTGATGTACCCACACAAGAAGAGTATTTATATATGTATGTACCTATGTATATATATATAATACATTTCAGAGTTTGTAATTGTTATCTGTGAGAGAGTCAGTCCAGTGCAGCATCTCTGTCATAGCAGAAACAGAAATCTTCACTTTGATTGTGGCCTCTGAATACATCTATTTATTCTTTGCTTATTCAGCAATAAATTTTTTAAAAGATTTTATTTATTTATTTGAGAGAGAGCGAGAGAGAAGGAGCGCGCAAGGGGGAGGGGCAGAGCGAGAAGGAGAAGCAGGGGGAAGGGCAAAGGGAGGGGCAAGGGGAGAGGGAGTTTGGGGAAGCTGACTCCCTGCTGAGCAGGAAACCTGATGTGGGGCTCCACCCCAGGACCCTGGGATCAGGATCTGAGCTGAAGGCAGATGCTTCGCCGACTGAGCCACCCAGGTGCTCTTCAGCAATACATTTTTAAAATAGTTATTGTTATACTGGCAGAAGTTTTGTAATGTCGAGGCTACTCTGAAAACAAAGTTGCTAAAATGTTTTTAGTTTGATAATATGGTAAAACGTTATTATGATGCATTCAACTCAGAAAAAAATAATTTCTATAAAACACTCCTATATCTAGATTTGAACTATGTTTTGGAGTATGCACCAAGATAAACTATTTGTGAAACAAACATTAAGATAATTAAATGAGAGAACTTGGTTATGGAATTTTCCTGGCTGTCACCGACTAACATTTTGACCTTGGGCAATTTAATTACCCTCTATACCCCAGTCCCTCATTTGAGAAACAGAATGATAGTGCCAACCTTGGAAACTTGTGAAAATAAAATGAGTAAATATATGGACACTGCATGACCTGTGCATAGCACTTAGTAAGCATTATATAAGTTATGGATCAGGGAATCTGTAGGAATACCTACAAAAATAGTTTTACGTTTAGAATAATTGATTGCTGGGTATTCATGCTAACTACAATAAATTAGCATGCCCACTTGGTGAATATTCTAGCTGCTCCTATTTAGTACTAATAGGACATCATTGCCTACTTACATTTTTAAAATTTTTCCTGGTTTATGTGTATATATCTGGATTATTTTAAAGTGATAATTAAAGAAGAATTTTTTTAAAAAGAGAACAGAACACACCCTGTTTTATCCTGTGAGAAATTTTTATTGCTCTGGAGATCTTTCTATGTAATCTTCCCACTGAGAAACATATTACTTATTGGAACCTAGATGGTCATTAATAACTAAGGATTATTTGTAATCAGTTGCACATCAGGTCCAGTCAGGCAGATCCATGCCTCAACAGTAAGCAGAGGTTAACATACATCAACATTCAGTAGGTTCCAGTATTTAAAATGGTCCGAAATCAGTTCTAAGGGGGAAAAAAGCTTTTCTTCGTTGTTTATTCATTTTTTTTCTTGTATCGGTTGCATAGTGTGGGGAACTCTTACTGGAAATCAAGAATTTACAGAATTACCTTGATTTCGAGCTTGGAGTTCTGAGCCTGTCCATATCTATGGCCTCTGGATGCTACCATTCTACACACCAGATTCACGCTCTGTGTTACTATATGACTCCAAGTCTGTTTTTATTGCTTAATTAATTGGCTGTACTCCTATCTCCCTATGATAAGATTGTAGCCGTTTTTGCTTTTCCCCTTTTGAGAGAGAGAGGAATTTATGATAATGTACCTTAAAATTCATAAAGCCTTAAGCAACTACTACCGGTTTTTGTTTTAAATGGAATCACACTCAAGTTTTTGTTTATGTTTTTGTTTTAAATGACAGAAACCTTTTCAAATAGGGCTTTGGGAAAGAGACACTGGTATTTTTAGTGACATTTGGAGCTCAACTAAGGTATTATGTGTCTATCACTGAACTGCTGGAGAAACAGGAAAACTCTCCTTGAAAACCAGATTTTTAAAAAGGTGATAGGGACCTGGGAGTTCATAGTATAAAACCCAGGTTTCTTACAAGTTTATAATGTTCAATTCATTCAAACAGTCCAAACTTTAGATCCTTAACTCCAGGACCAAAACTGGTCACATTCCCATTGAGGTATCTTAATTGTGTGGAAAGTGCTCTGCTACATGTAAAGTATGTGCTGAGGGGATCTTCTCATTTTCCAACGCCCGCATTGTACAGAAAGCTTCAACCCTCGTTCCTTTGGACCCTGTCTTGTCTGCACACGGAATCCCAAGTTTGTTCATCTATTGTAAGCCTGTGTCCTTGAGAGGAGGCTGGGATGAAGGCCGGTCTTCGGGTGGTGGATCTAGGTTAGGTCTAAAGATCACGACAATGCCACAGAAACCCTTTTCTCCTTTCCGGTGATGCTTTAGGAGTAGGAAGTGAACAGAGTGCAATTCTGCCCAGTGAAATGTAAAGAGAAATTTGTTGCGAGGCTTGGGGGGGGGGGAGTTCTTTACTTTTAAAAAGGGACTAAAGGAAAATACGTATCTTTTCTTCTGGTCTTGAGAAATTATTGTGCAAGGACCTGATACCTCAGATTGCTGTAGCCTTTTTGCAATAAAGGAATTAGATATTGATTTCAAGACGGCAGAGCAGAGAGGTCAAATGATGATATGGTGTCATCATTACGTTAATGAATCCTGCAATTGCTTTACCTGTGGATTTCTTGTTATGTTTATGTTTGTATGTTCAAGTATTTATTGGATCTTTTGTTATTTGAAGCCAACTGCATTCTAAATAACAAAAATAACAGACTAACTCTATGTCTTATACTTCCTGGAGGGAAATTGGAAATGCAGAGCCTGAAAAAAGCAAGATATTGGATACTTTTTGAAAATTCTCATAAACTTAACGAAGTTTTTGAATCTGGCATACTGAAGCACTCATGGATCTGTAAAGAACTGATAATAAACAGTAAATGAAAGCTTTGTTTTTTCAGGAAAGAAGGATAATTTTGAGCAAAGAAGAGAAAGGGAGATTATAAAAAATTTTTAAAGTTTTTCTTTAAAATTAGTGACAGCGAAGTATTAGGGACAGTTTTTTTAAAACCCCCAAACTAGAAGTATTTGGATCTTGCCAAGACATGTTTAATGTTCAAACTTGGATTTCTCTCTCTGTAAGAGTTTATCAGTGAATATGGGCTTTTTATGGGTTATGATCAATTTTAGGACTTTTTTAGTCTTACTTGAGGTTAAGGTCAGCATCAGTTAATCAGAGTTGTATGTAGTATTGGACAAAAGCCATAACTCCACTGTCCTACTCCCTAATCTTGCTACAGTTCAGGGATACCTCCTCAATCAGGACCCTGTACCTGCTGCCTTGACATCCTCAGTTGTACAGATAGAAGTCATCCCTAGTGAAAAGTGAGCCACTGGTTTAACTGTGTTTTCAGGACATAAAGATTGTAACTTATTTTCCACAGCCAAATTATATAGAGAGTTCAGGGCACCATCATAGGAAACAGTATTGAGAGAATTGACATTATTAGGCAGCCAAAGGAGACTCTTTCATAACTATAAAGCAAATTTTATTTATGGTAATAAATAATTGTAATATAAGTAACTTAAATTTTATTTATTTGTTGATTACTAAGATTTTTCTATTTGGGTTTACTACTGTGTTCTGAGCTTAGCTTGTCAGAGGTTGGAATCATGGTTTTTCTTTCTAAATAAAAGGAAGAAGAATTTAATAAGGAAGAAACTTCAAGTGTTCAATGAATTATTGATCAGACATTCATTGAGCATATACTATGTGCCAGAATGTGCTAAGGATTTATAAAACAATCTCTTTTCCATTTGAGAGCAAGGTAGACTACATTACTTTCTCCCATGACTAAATATGTTTTAAATGCAGGAGAGCATAACTACATATTAAAAGTATTTGAGAGTAAGTCCTCTCTGACACTGCAGCTCCTTTTGCGGTCCCTTCAGAATCAAAAGGGGGAAAAGATTTCCATATATACAGACTAACAGTAGTAATGAATACATTGAATTTGTAAAGTGGTAGGCATCCATGGAAATTTATACCTCCCACTTACATTTAGATATAAAAGCAAAATCTATTATTCTCAACAAATGAGTTTAACATTGAATTTCAGAAACTTAAAGCCAAGTTTTTATTTTAAAATAGCTTGTAGGAACCAAGTTAAGAGATATGTATGTTTAAAAATTGAAAAGATCAGCTCATTTAAGTACCACTTTAATCCCAGATCAAACAAGACCTGCCAGTCCAAGA
Organism: Ursus maritimus; assembly: GCF_017311325.1. NCBI lineage: Eukaryota > Metazoa > Chordata > Mammalia > Carnivora > Ursidae > Ursus > Ursus maritimus. The sequence goes on along the minus strand of NW_024426996.1, from coordinate 1,290,543 downwards.
ACTAAAATCGGTTTTATAGCACCCGTCAGAACAGGCTCATGATTGTTTCCATACTTGGCTGAAGGTGGGGTATATGTAGAAGATAGATATTCTTAAAGCTAACTTTACCCAACTTAACAATGCCCAGATTTAATCGGCATTTCCAACAATTTCTGTATTTCTTATTCACATTTTTAAATGTGAATTTTAAAGTATGTGAATTTTAAAAGAAAGAATGCATCACAGTTGCAGAGGAAAATTTCTCTTCACAGTAATGTTGTTCATTTACTTGCTCCCTTGTTCCATGAAGAGTTTTGAGGCAGCTTGCTATTAAGAGTACACTGCAGCCAAGTAACCGGGGCCGTGGGTGAAGTGACACAATCTGGGCTGCAGACATCAGAGCATATGGGGTGGGAGTGTGTTGAGTGGTGGCAGAACAACAATGGGAATGGAAAGTATCAACCCCTCCCTCTCTTCTTGTTCTGAACCTCTGCAGAGTGACTGGGCTGTCAAAGTCCAGGCACTATTCACAGGTCGGAGGGAGGGGCACTGATGCAGCATTGTCTGTAAAACCGAGCTGTCATTTCAGGAGGTGACTCAGACATGACAAGCTCCTTTAGAAAATGAAAGCTTAGCTCTCACCTATTTCTCAGGAAAAGTGATTTCTTCAAATTCCAACAGTCAGTAAGGTGTGATGTCAGTAACATGGGCTCTTCTCTTTCTCTAACCTGCCTGGTTATGAATCAGCTGAGATGTCTAGGAACAGAGGTAGCCCCGTGCAAAGTTGTGAATCATCAGTTTATCTCTAGGACAGTTTCTTCATGTTCCTAATGCCATGTTTTCCATTGTTTCCCTTGCAAAGCCTCATGCAGACTCATTTCCCACCCAGTCAAAGCCGATCTTTGTCATTTCCCAATTCCCAGAGCCCCCTGTTCTCTACAGAAGACTAGGTAACCTGTTAAGAAAATCACTAGTGAATATTTACATTTATGGTTAATTAGTACTATAAGGGAAATTTAACTCCACAGTCTCATTTCACAAGGAAGGTGAATTGGTATGCACATGCCCACATGATTACATGGGAGGGGAGGGCAATGGGATATTTTTATTGTAATTAGTATAACATATTTAATTAAGCAACAACTTGTTGAAAAGGAAAGAAGGCAGGTAGTGAGATAGAGTTGTCATCAGGTAAGTTTGAAAGAATGGCTACTCAGAGACATCCCTCTGTATATTTTCTTTAATTAATTTGTGGCAATATAGAGTTTTCTCTCAGCTTGGAGAACTCAATGATGCAAGTGTCAGACAGTTGACTAAATTCAGGGCTTCTGGCTTACACCTATCAGAATTACAGAAGACTCAAATAGAAAGCTGAATGTCAATGTATTAATTAATAAAAAAGAAACACAATCATCAAGCAGACTTGGTGGAATAGATCATTTAGAGAGTATAAGTGAAGTTAATAATAACAATAATTAGTAATTAATTAAAATTATTGATAAAATATTATGTGCCAGGTGCTGATTAATATGCTTTATAAAAGTTGTCATCTAATCTTCTCAACAATCCTGTAAAGTAGATAGTATCATTCTCATTGTCTTAGAAATAAGGAAGCTGAAACACAGAGAAGTCAGGAAAGTTGACTATGGCCATATAGCTAACAGGGGGTACAGTCGGATTGTGAGCTGAGGTGATCTGGTGTTACCCACTCTTCAAGAGTGCCTCAGTAGATGGCCTAGTAAGCACACAATCAGAACAAATGTTTAGATACCTGATTTACCTCTTTAGTGATTGGTAAAAAGAACCAATCAATCCTGAATGGTTCTTAACTGCAAGAGATTTTTGCCCCAGGGGACATTTGACAACATCTGGAGGCATTTTAGGTTGTCACATCTGGAAGATGGTGTTTCTACTAGCATCTAATACATGGAGGCTTAGAATGCTGTTAAACAGCATACAATACATAGGACGTCCCCCAACAACAAAGAATTAATCAGTCTAAAATGTCAACATTCCTGGGGCTCAGAAGCCCTGGTATAAGGCAATGAGAGCTACATCCACTTCCACAATGAGGATTTGTGTCCCATTAGGGCATACTTAAGGAGCTCTTGGGCCAGGGAGCCCTGTTATTTGCACTTTGCTTTAACGGAACAGACAGTAAGAGCAAACGTGGGTATCAGGTTAAGCACAAAAGATAGCAAAGTGAGGGACTCACCTGAGACTCCACTGAGCTGGGATCTGCCTGGAAAGAAAAGTAGTTCCAGGCCAGCAGTCAATAAGAGCAGTCAAATCATCTTGGAGGAAGTAGCTCCAATTTCAACTCTAGGGATTTCCACAGATAACAAAGAACTGTGAGCTCAAAACAAAAAACAAAAAAGGAATAAAACACAAGGAAGTTAGACACCACTTGTTTCATCTTTTGGTTTATCTTTAACGGTTATTGTAGCAGAGATGCTATTTAACACCAGAATCTTTTTTTCCCTTTTCTCTTCCACACACAGCTAGGCCAAAATTCCCAGACTCCATTGCAGTTAATCTTCACTGTGTTTCTCTCCTCCATACTCCACCATTATGAGTCTGGACCTGAGAACAGTAAATGTTGTAAAGAAATCTGAACATTTGGTTAGATAGAACTTTGAATTGCCCCCCTACAGGACAGCATTTATTTGCCTGGTTGGTTACAGGAGTTCTTTGTATTTTAGGAATGGTAAAATCTTTGCTTTGCTGATAACATCTTTGACTTACAGAAGACAAGAAAGTAAGGTTTGAAGGTGTTAATTGATGCATTCAAGGTACAAATGACAAAATCATAACTAAGTGCTAGGTCTTCTGATGCCAGTTTTTGGTGTTTGGTTTAAATGCGTCTTCATCATTGCCTTTCTTGAAATGGAGCACTTAGAAATCCAATAAATAGATGCTAAAATAATTGCACCTTGAGGATTCATTCCTCCCGAAATATTCTGAGAGTACTTCATGTATACTGCCCCATAGGAAAGTAATTTCTTGCTTTTTCTTAAAGACCGTGTGCTGATATAATTCCTGACAAATAGTAGGTTCTCTGTAGAAGTTGTGAATGAATGACTGCACAGTATCTTATGGTTAGAGAGATACAAGACACGGTCTCTACATTCAAAGAATGCTCAAGCTTGTGGAGGTAACAAATGAAAGATAAAATAACACAAAATAAGGTAAATGTTATAATGGAAATAAGCATAGAATTAATCTAATATCTAAGAAAATGTTAGAAATGATTGACAAGGACTACCAAATCCCCTTTCTCAAATATATTGGCTAGGAGCACCTCATTTTATAATGTGACGTTTTTCTTTATGGGAAGTAATAATGTGATGAGAACCACATTGGCACTGGAGTTACATGTACCTGGACTTAAGGTCCAGCTTTACTACTTTTTATCCAAATAATCTTGAATGAGGTAGCATCTTTGAACCTGAACTTCTCTGCCTATTCATTTCATTAACAGTGTCTCTATCCTAGGCCTTTAGAAGGACCAAATGACAATATACACAGTGTTTAGCTCTTAGAAGGTGCTCTGGAGACCTTGGTTCTTTTCTATGCTCCTCGAATAAATTATCTTAAATTTTTTTTAATTTAAAAGTATTAAAGATTACTTGACATTTTTGCCCATGATTATACCTTTTTGAAAACTATTAATAGTTTATTATCTTAATTTGACTTTCCCTATTAGCAGAGCTTTGGATAGTCAGCAGCATATCTTTACCCTGAGACTGTGTACCTCTGTCTTACACAGGCCTATTTAGAGACAGAAATTATGTACTGGTTTAAAATTCTTCAAAAATACAGATGGCATGTGGCTTTTTAAGTTCTCAAGATCATAGAAAGCACTAAACAATAATTTAAAATACTGAAATGCTGTTTAATAGAAGTTATACAAATGCTGAAGAGATGGCTTTAGTAAAGATTACATGGTGTTGCGTTGCCTGTTCTTAAATCATAATCTCATTTCCCAAGTGGGTGTTAGAGACGTAAGATTGATCTGCTATACTATGCAGAATAGGTAACAACGGGCACTTGACCGAAGCCTGTTAATTTTGAAATCTCATGTACGTCCTGATGTGGGAATGTGACAAGGACAACTCTCGGGAGCCAATGTTTACATTTCCCAAGAAGTAATTATTCTAACTTCACAAGCAATTAGTTCTCCCACCCTCTTTGGCTCTGGATAGTAACTAAGATATCTTCTTATTTCTGCTCCTTTTCCAGAAAACTTTGGACTACCATGATTTATGTTTATCAATAACTTGTAGCTCATATTGCCATACTAAAAAGAGGCATATCAACAACTTTACTTTTAGAAAGTATATTAAGTGTTCCCAAATAGCCAGATTATTAATTTAGTAGTAGAATAAATGAAGGCCATTTTTTTAAAACCGTAATTCCTTATGACCTTATTAAATATTCTATATTCAATGTTTTCTTGAGCATAAGAAATTTTACTTTTCAGTGCAAGAGGGTTCCCCTTTCTCCACATCCTCCTCAACACCTGTTGCTTCTTGTGTTGTTAATATTAGCCATTCTGACAGGTGTGAGGTGGTGTATCTCCTCATGTTTTGTTTTTGTTTTTTTTTTTTAAGATTTTATTTATTTATTTGACAGAGAGAATGACAGCCAGCGAGAAAGAGAAGCAGGGGGATTGGGAGAGGAAGAAGCAGGCTCCCAGTGGAGGAGCCCCGATGTGGGGCTCAATCCCAGAATGCTGGGATCACGCCCTGAGCTGAAGGCAAACGCTTAATGACTGCACCACCCAGGCGCCCCTCTCCTCATGGTTTTGATTTGTATTACCCTGACGATGAGTGATGTTGAGCATCTTTTCATGTGTCCATTAGCCATCTGGATATTTTGTTTGGGAAAGTGTCTATTCATGTCTTCTGCCCATTTCTTAACTGCATTATTTGTTTTTTGGGTGTTGAGGTTAAGATTGAGAAGTTCTTTATAGATTTTGGATCTTAACCCTTTATCAGATATGACATTTGCAAATATCTGCTACCATTCCATTGGTTGCCTTTTAGTTTTGTGACTGTTTCCTTTGCTGTGCAGAACCTTTTTATCTTGACAAAGTCCCAGTGGTTCATTTTTGCTTTTGTTTCCCTTACCTCCAGCAACGTGTCTAATACACATCTGTGGCCGAGGTCACAGAGGTTGCTTCCTATGTTCTCCTCTTATGGATTCTTATGGATTCCTGTCACCCATTGAGGTCTTTCATCCATTTTGAATTTATTTTTGTGTATGGTGTAAGAAAGTTGTCCAGTTTATTCCTTCTACATGTGGCTGTCCAATTTTCCCAGCACCATTTGTTGAAGAGACTGTCTTTTTCCCGTTGGATATTCTTTCTTGCTTTGTTGAGGATTATTTGACCATATAGTTGTGGGTTCATTTCTGGGTTTTCTATTATGTTCCATTGATCTGTGTGTCTATTTTTGTGCCAGTACTATACCATCTTGATGATTACAGCTTTGTAATACAGCTTGAAGTCCGGAATTATGGTGCCTCCAGTTGTGTTTTCTTTTTCAGGCTTGCTTTGGCTATTCAGGGTCTCTTATGGTTCCATTTTGGTTCAATTTTAAGACTGTTTGTTCTAGCTCTGTGAGAAATGCTGGTGGTATTTTGATAGGGCTTGTATTAAATGTGTAGATTGCTTTGGGTAGTATAGACATTTTAATAATGTTTGTTCTTCCAGTCCATGAGGATGGAATGCTTTCCCATTTCTTTGTGTCCTCTCTAATTTCTTTCATCAGTTTTCTGTAGTTTTCAGAGTACAGATCTTTTACCTCTTTGGTTAAGTTTATTCCTAGGTATCTTATGGTTTTTGGTGCAATTGTAAATGGGATCAATTCCTTGATTTCTTTTTCTGCTACTTCATTATTGGTGTATAGAAATGCAACAGATTTCTGTATGCTGACTTTATATCCTGCAACTTTGCTGAATTCGTGTACTAGTTTTAACAATTTTTTGGTGGTTTTTTTTGGGTTTTCTATATAGAGTATTGTCATCTGCAAATAGTGAAAGTTTGACTTTTCCTTGCCAATTTTGATGCCTTTTATTTCTCTTTGTTGTCTGACTGCTGAGGCTAAGACTTCCAGTACTATGTTAAATAGTAATGGTGAGAGTGGATATCCTTGTCTTGTTCCTGACTGTAGGGAACAGTTTTTCGCCATTGAGGATGATATTAGCTGTGGGTCTTTCATATATGGTCTTTATGATGTTGAGGTATGTTCCGTCTATCCCTACTTTGCTGAGGGTTTTTTATCAAGAATGGATGCTGCATTTTGTCAAATGTTTTTTCTGTGTCTATTGAAAGGATCATATGATTCTTGTCCTTTCTTTCATTAATGTGGTATATCATGTTGATTGATTTGCAAATATTGAATCAGCCCTGCACCCCAGGAATAAATCCCAAACTGGTACAATCACTCTGGAAAACAATATGGAGTTTCCTCAAAAAGTTAAAAATAGAACTACCCTATGACCCAGCAATTGCACTACTAGGTATTTACCCAGAGGATACAAAAGCACTGAATTGGAGCACGTGCACCCTGATGTTTATAGCAGCATTATCTACAATGACCAAATTATAGAAAGAGCCCAAGTGTCCATTGACTGATGAAGGGATAAAGAAGATGTGGTGTATATACACAATGGAATATTACTCAGCCATCAAAAAGAATGAAATCTTCCCATTCAGAATGACACGAATGGAGCTAGAGAGTATTATGCTAAGCAAAATAAGTCAGCCAGAGAAAGACAAATACCATATGATTTCACTCATATGTGGAATTTAAGGAACAAAACAGATGAACATAGGGGAAGGGAAAAAAGACAGGGAAGCAAACCATAAGAGACTCTTAACTATAGAGAAGAGACTGAGGATTGCTGGAGGGGAAGTGGGCAGGGGATGGGCTAGATGGGTGATGGGTATTAAGGAGGGCACTTGTTGTGATGAGCATTAGGTGTTATATGTAAGTGATGAATCACTACATTCTATACCTGAAACAAACAAGCAAAAAATTGTCACTGGAGAAAAAATGAAAAAAATTGAATTTTGTATTCCACATGCCTTCACTAAGAGTCATCTTTCAAGGTTCAGTCAGATAACATTTTCAGATAGCCTAGATAACAAAAAGGATGTACAAAAAACTGATAATCAAGGTGTCTGAAAAAACTAAGCAAAATAATATCTATCTAATTTTAATTACTTGGGAAATGTTAGATTTCTAGATTCTTAAGAGCCTTAGTCTCAACTTTCTCTCTCTTCTTTACTACCCTTTTTCCAGAAACAAATAAATGTTATGAAACCCAAATCCATCCATTTTTTTCAGGATTTTCTTTTTCTTATCATATCATTGTCTTTTCCAGCCATGTGTAACCACTTATCAACTCTTATCTATAAAGTCTGAGTTGTTAACTCCTCGGAGAAAGTACAGGACCTTCACTGAAGTCTTATCCCCATGATTTTTTTGCTTTTGTCCATTCAGACTTAGTGCCTTCCTTCTGATATCTGGTGGCCCAGCTTGGGTTTACTCTTCTTTTGCTTCCTGTTTCCTAACTGATTTTCCTCCTTGCTTTCTCCTTTTCTGTTGGGACCTCATGTTATAGATTACATGGATGCTTCTGACTTTCTATATTGTTCTGCGCATAGTCTATGTTTGCTTAAATTCTGAAACTCTCCTTTTGTTTTGGTCATTGAACTTACAGGTACAGATCTGGCTGTTTCTTGCCGGTGTCCCTTCTTGGATGCTTTTCTTCTCATTATTCACTTGTTCTTAAGAATTACATTTTTGGAGAAATGCAAGCAAAATATTTAATGGGAGAAAGCAGAGTGGAAAGTAAGAATTATAACAGAAAAATAAGCTGTCTGATTTTGATAAATGAAACTGTTGGAGACTTTGGATGACAATGATGCCAGTTGAAATTATTGAATATTGAAATATTGAAATATTTCCCAACTGGAAAGGCCAGATTCCTGATAATACCTCATAGTAGCAAAATACATAGTTGAGAAATATAAAAATTTATGGGGGAAAATTAACAGTAGGGATTAGGCATCATAAATGAAAAACTTTGAGAGTATTATTTATATTTATTGAGAGGATAACATATTAAATCAGTATAATCTTGGTGAGTTTTTATGCATATCAGATGACAAAAACTGCAAATTACTTTCCATTTATCAGTTCTTGCTTTCTAGAAAATGTAAGTATCTATTTTCCTAAAGTCTACATATGCTGTTCATTAAATTCGTCTGATATTAAGATGTTTTCTTAAATGTGGGAAATTCTGTTGCTTTTTTTCTCTGTATCTTTTGCTCAAACATTCAGTGCTCATACCAACTCTGATCTTCATCCATCTTAAAGTGCTTTTATCAATAGTCCAGTAATTCAGTATCAGGCAATTTTACTGTTTCTTGTTATGACTTTACCCTCCAATTCAACTTTAATAGGGTAGAGTGCCTACCTTAATTCTGTGATCACACCCTCAAGTAATATCCCTGATGGATGGATCAAGTTCTCTAACTTATTCCCCTCCTGCATGATTCTGGACTTTAATAACCTGCTTGGAGACTATTACTTTAAAAATTTGGCCTTATCTTTCCAGACACTGCCTGAGACTTCTCTTTGTCACATATTCCATTTGTCACTGCCTCCATGACTGCTTAGAAAGTCACACATCAATTCCACCGGGATTCCACAAACACCTTCTCTTCTCATTGTTATTTCTTGCCATTTTGCAACTCCCTTCCCAACTATTGCTGAAGCACAGGTTAAGGCCTTCAGATCACTCTGCATTCAGTCTACAGGCATGAGAGAATACCAGGATCCACCTGGGGGGGGGGGGATTCAAAATTAGCCAGCATATCAGTTTTCCAACATGCTCAGGATTCTCAGACAAAAACGAACCTGACTTGCACCATATTTCAGTGATGTGGTAGCGGGGATAAAAAAGAAAGAATGAATTCTATTTCTGTTTAAGTGGTTCATTTGACAGAACTTGGTGGTTGTTTCCATGAGAGGAAGGGAGAAGTTGAGGATGACTCAGGTTTCTGGTTTGGGGAACTGGGTGGATACTGGTTGACCATCTTTTATCTTAACTGTTGCAATGACTTCCTATTAGTTCTTGCCCTCTTCTGACCTTATATTATCTTTCTAAACCACATATTTTATTATATCACATCCCTGCATTTAAACTTTCCATGACTTCATCTTAACTGCAGGGTAAAGTCTAAATTTTTTGTAGCAGTTGAGTTTCCTCACAATCCAATTCTAAACTTAATGTTCTGTTCCACACACCTCATCTTACTCTGATCAATCACCTGGTGAGCATATACTTCCAAACATGGCATTCCCTATGTCTGCAATTTTCTTGCCACTATCCCGAAGTGGAGTTTCCACTAGGCTCTAATATCACTAGGTGTAGATCTTCATTATTGGTCTTCTGCTACTGTATCACAACTTGCTTACGTATCTCCACCATTAAAATACAATGCAATTCATGTACTTAACTTCTAATCTTATTCTCAAAAGGAGATTGTAGACAGTTTTTAGCTCCACTAGTCAGGTATTCCATTTTACTCATTATTTCAAATACATACTTAACAGTTGCAAAATTTTCAAAATTAAGAAATATATAATTTAATGTGCTTATTGTAAAAATTTTCTAAATTACAATGTTATTTATTGTCCTATTATATTTTGGGTGTTGTTGTTTGCTAAAGGACATAGGAAGAAGACACTGACTTGTGGGGGGAAGGAATATTCTCTGGAGACTTCAAAGAAAAGCCTCCATGAAGGAGGAGCACCTACCCTATTTCATGTGGCTGAATTCTAAGACAATGGAATTAATCTGTACCTACAGGGTGTGCAACTAAAGAGAATTGAAACAAAAATCCATGTCCAAGTTAGGCATAGAGTCAAGAAGAGAAATGAATAGCAGAGTTTGTAACTGACATAAGAGAATTGGAGCAAGTGGCAAACACAAGTCTGTGCAAGGAGAAATTCTCTGAAACTTCTGGCAGAGGAAACACATTTTTTTTAGAGTGTCTGTGGCCCTGCTCATGTATGGATGCAAATGGACTACTAAGTGATCCTGCAGTTCACAACAGTTCAAGGATATCGCTTTTTTGCATCTTCTTGTAGGCAGAAGGCTTTCATTTCTAGTGACAAAGTGTGCTGTGACCACTAACTATGGTTTTCAGTAAATTTCACATGTGTATATGTATGTATGCAGAGAGAGACAGAGACAGACGCAGAGGGAAGTTGATTTATTGCAAGGACTTGGCTCATATCATTATGGGAGCTGGCAACTCTGGAACCTGTAGGGCACACCCACAGTTAAAACTCTTGAGTAGAGGTTGCACATTGTTGAGGGTAATTTCCTTTATTTAAGGTAAACTGAGTGGTGCCTGGTGGCTTAGTTGGTTAAGCATCTGCCTTTGGCTCTGGTCATGATCTCAGGGACCTGGGATCAAGCCCCTCATTGGGCTCTCCGCTCAGCAGGGAGTCTGCTTCTCCCTCTTTTTCTCCCTCTGTGATATCTCTTGCTCTCGCTCTCTCTCAAATAAATAAAAATAAAATATTTTAAAAAACATAATTAAAAAAAGTCAATTGATCATAGATGACCACATCTGTAGGCTACCTACACAGCATTATCTATATTAGTATTTGATTAAATAACTGGGTGCTATATAGCCTACCTAAATTGACATATAATACTATCAAAGCCCACCTCTTGTCAACTTGGCAGTCATACATATATCCTTAAACCAATAAAATCTTCAAATATAGAGGGTAACAAAATCATATTCCTGCCTAACATGATACAACTATCCTGCATACAATCAAAAACACACTTTTTCCCCAAAAAAGGATGTAAAGTCCTTGGGTGATATTCCTTCTTCTCGGTATCTTGTAACTCAGTACTGTGATATAAAGTTAACTACTATTAATGCATCTAATGTTATATGATGAGGGGATAAGGGAGGCAAGAAAAGACCCTAGTTTGGATGTATAGACACCGAGTAGGATCTCTGATCCATATAAGTCTGATTTGGCAATCCAGTTATTTGTGTGATATCAAATACAAATCTTGATCTGAAGCCAAACATTATTTCTTCTCATTAATTTGGTAAGCAAATAAGACATAAGATTATTGTCAGGTTTTTCTTTCCAGAGTAATTTGCATACCATATGTCAAATGGGAAATTGCAGGCAATTAAAATGTGCAGCAATAAATTGTAAGTCGGTCTGCAGAATTTAAGCCCAACCTCATGAGACATCGAAAAGAAATAGACAATAACAACTGAGGATACAACCCTGAGCAAGATAGATTTGGTCTTGTGAAGTCCTACCAAGAGGTTGGGGATAGAGAGCTTGTCAGAGCTTACTAGAATAAGAGAAGGCATGTGAGTCTTGGAGGCTCATTAAAACTTGTTAGTATTACAATCGGTGCTTTGTAAGTCTGACTTCTACTGGTTTTGCTTACTTTCCTTTGGTAACCCCTTAGCATTTATAGAGCTACTTAGAATATTCCAGAATTTTTCAGATGTGCCAAATATAAGAGTTTATTTCTGCTTAGGCTGAGGATGTCAAGGGAGTATCACATACTATTAGACTCAGGGTAATGCAGGCAACAATCATAGTATAAACATTGCCTATCTCCAGAAATAAAATGGAACTAGGTTACTGTATTAGCGAGCATGTAGTAGAAAAATTTGGGTGAGATTTAATCCAGGAGTATTACCAGAAAGAGTGAGTTTAATATTACCAGAAAAAAATTAAGTTTTGAGACCAGTCTTTAGAGACGTATGTGTAATACTGGAAATGGAATAATCAAAGGCCTTGAGCCATCATGAATGTGATAAAAGACCACTTCATTGCCCATAAAATTTAATCCCCACTGTTAAGACACATTACAGCGAGATACCATGATGTATTTTTCAATGTAGATCTGATCTTTATTTTTAATTAATAATACATGGCAGCAATATCTGAGAGCTGATCTATTATTTATATATCTCTTTTAAAAAGTCATTCATGCATTATATATTCAGACAGAAAATTCCTCTTATTTTATTTGAAGTTAGTTTTCTTTTTATTTTTTTAATGTTTTTTTATTATATTATGTTAGTCACCATACAGTACATCCCTGGTTTCTGATGCAAAGTTCGATGATTCATTAGTTGCATATAACACCCAGTGCACCATGCAATACATGCCCTCCTTACTACCCATCAATAGAAAATACATTAAGATGTTATCATATACCCTGCAAAAGGAAAATAAGTACAATGAAATTCACAATTCTCCCAGATATGTGCATGTCCTGCATACTGAGAGTTAACAGCAGTTAAATGGTTCAGACTAACTTTTCACAGAAGCTTTTTCTTAATGTTAAAGATTTTTTTTTAAAGATAAGAGGCTGGTCCATGTTTAGAGCTATAAATAAGAATTAAATTAAGGGATAATGAAGCATTTTAAAAAATTTATTTCCCTAACTTGTTTGTGTACTTTTCCAGTGAAAATGAATATGATTATCCAAGCCCTGAGCACTTGTAAAAATATTTTAACAAGACATTATATACAAATTCGATTCAAATTGTGTTCACTAGCACTTAAAATGTAAAATATCTTACCCAATTCTGTCAATACAAACCATCTACCAGTTTCTTCAGTGGCTTAGAACTTTTAAACAACAATCGTGTAACATTATTATTAATTTATTTTCTTATCAAGACTTCTCAGTAACATTGGAGAAGGTATATTAAATTTGGAGCAAACATAAAACTGAAAACTAAAGTAAAACGTTGCGGGAAGTATGCTGAGAGAGAGAGAACTTAGCACATACTAATCTATATGCCTGAGACTACTTCATTCATTCAACATTTACTTAACCCTTCTTCTGGTAACCTATGGGTCTAGGCACTCAGGATACACCTTTGAACCAAGCGACAGCTCACCTGTCTCAGAGCTTTCATTCAGGCTCCATGTGGTTGGAATTTTTAAGAACAGTAAGATCAACAACAAAAAATGAAGAAATCTTCAGTCCTAATATGGGTAGTAAATAAATGTTGACTATTGTTCGTAATCGTAGTTACTTTTCAAAAGCTTATTGAACAGAACTTTTCAGAAAGCGTTATAATAAACATTTGCATTTCTCCTACAAAATTCAGAGGAAGCATTATTTTGATTGAGACATTTCCAATGAGTTAGCTCTTTTTTTTTAAAACACTGTCTTTACAACCCAAACATCAAATTCAAAATGGGCACATTCATTCAGTTATTCAGACATCTTACAGAGTCACATCAAATACAAAAGCAATAGTTTCCTTAGTTATTTTAGGTCACTATGCAGCCGTTGGTAAATTACTATTTGGGATGTTGCAGAAGCCCTAAATGACACTTAACAAAATACAGATTTTTTTTTCACAAATGCATTTCCTTTTAATTTCTTTTTCCATATGATCAGAGAGTGAGTCAGCCCTGTAAAGTTTCATAAGGAAAAAATGCTCCTTTGAAAAATACCATTATGTTTAAAATTTGTGCCATGTCTTTCTTTGAGCAGATCTTAACCTCTACCTAAATTATTCAATCAAAATAACATTTATCCTTAATTACTGAAGTAATGTTTGCTCAAATCAGAAAATTTGAAAAATACTGAAAAGCTAAGGCGAGAAAACTCTGAATGCCTTTCGTAAGCCCTGAGAGCAGTTTTGATGTGTGTCTTTTTTCCTGTCATACTTTTTGTGATGTAGCATACATAACTCCGTATCTTATCAGACAGTATATATAACTTTAAACTCTTTTTAGCATGCCTTTTTCCTTGGCAATCCCAAATACCTTCCTATGTCAGTAAGTAGTAATCTATTGTGGCATTTGGGTTTTTCCATAAGTATTAATCTTTGAAATGTATTAAAATACTGCAGATAATTCTGATTATTTTCTAAGAGTAATTACTGAAATTGGGAGTTTTGGACAAATGCTATGCTCAGTTAAAGGTTTCATTTGTGTGTGTGTGCATGTACATATATATTTTCCCATATTTTCCAGAAAGCCGTCTAGTGCTTTGTCCCTAGGTCTGTCACCATCCATTGTCTTTCTAAACGTTTATACCTTAGGTCAAGGTTTCTCCTTCTCACTTCGTTTGACATTATCTAGCCTTCCCTCTTACAGAGGAAACAGAAGACATTAGGAAAACTCCTCAACTTCACTCCCTCACCTGCAAAGTTATTTATAGATTTGCTTATTACTCTTACTTTTCCTCCTTGCTCAGAAGCTTTTTTTTCCTGTTGTGGGTGGTCTTCCCTTATGTTCTGAACTCTATCACCTTGTATTATATCTGAGGGTATGTGCCAACATTTGCCAAAGAATTTGTTCATTTTATCTACCTGATTATATTTCTTGGCAAAGAAGTGTTTTTCATTAATATATTTTTATTGTCATATAAATATTGATAGAATCTCTAATAATACTTTTTTAAAAATTCCTGAAATTGATCATTGATGTTTACTAATTTTTTCTTCATCAGTTATGCAGGAATTTATCAATTTTATTAACTTTTTGAAAGAACTAATGTTTCTATTGGGAAGTTTTCCTTTTGTACTTTTTGGTTTTTGCTTTAATTGATTTCTGTTCTTATCATTATTATTTCCTGCTTTATATATTCTTTGGATTTAATTTGCTATTTTTGCTTCTTGAAATAGATGCTTGAATTATTGAATTTCAGCCATTGTTAATTTCTATTTTTTTTTAAGATTTTATTTATTTATTTGACGGAGAGAGAGACAGCCAGTGAGAGAGGGAACAAGCAGGGGGAGTGGGAGAGGAAGAAGCAGGCTCCCAGCAGAGGAGCCTGATGCGGGACTCAATCCCAGAACACCTGGATCACGCCCTGAGCCGAAGGCAGACGCTTAACGACTGAGCCACCCAGGCGCCCCCAATTTCTAATATATACATTTAAGGCTATAAATTTTCCTCTAACCAAGGCATGAGCTGTATCCCACAATTTTTGATATACCATATTTTCATTTTCTTTCAATATGAAATATTTTCTAATTACTTTTGTGATTCTTCTTTTACCTATGTGTTATTTTTAAGTATGTTGCTAAATTTCCAAAATATTTGGAAAGGGTTGTCTACTTCATTTTTAGCTTAACTCCACTGTTGTCAGAGAAAATTCTCTGAATTTTGTAATTTCATTGGTACTTTTTGAAATTCATTTCATGCCCAGTGTATGCTGTATTTTGATAATTGGTCCATGTACATTTGAAAAGGCAGTATGCTCTGTGGGTCTTTGGTTTACATTGGATTTCTGTAAATTAGGTCAAAATTGTGTCTCTATTTATTGTTTTTTTCAAAAACAGTATATTCTAAGTGATTTTGGTTTGCTTGTTCCAGCCATAACAAGGGCTTGTGCTCAAATATCTCATGTTTGTGGATTTGACTATGTCTTCTTTGTGTTCTGCCCATTTCGCTTTATATATTTTGAAGCTAGAAGATTATATGCAAACAAATTTAGGATTGCATTATCTTCCTGCTCAACTGACCCTATTATCATTATGAAATACCCCTCACTATGTCTTGTAATGCTTTTTTCTTTAAAGGCAACTTTGTTAGATATTAATACTATAGATTAAATACTTTGGCTGGTGTTTGTGTATATATATATATATATATATATATATATAATTATATTGTCACTCCACCTGTGTCCTCAAATATGAGGTGAATCTGTTACAGTTAACAAAAATTGTGTTATTTTAAAATTCAGTTTAAAATTTTTTATTTCATTGAAATATGCAATTTACATTCAAGCACATTTAAAGCATAAATATTTATACTAAATCTAAATCTTATTACTTATTTTCTTCACATCCCATATTTTTTTAAATTAATTTTTTTAAATGTTCCATTTTTGGGTGCCTGGCTGGCTCAGTCGGAAGAGCATGTGACTCTTCATCTCAGGGTCGTGAGTTCGAGCCCCACATTGAGTGTAGAGATTACCAAAAAAATATAAATAAATAAAAATATCCCATTTCCTTTCTTTATTTGGTTTACATTTATACATGTTACACATTTTTTTGCTCTTTTATTAATAAATGCTTTCAATCAGAGTTCAACAAATATGGCCCATGGCCCAAAGTCCAGCCTGCCACCTGCTTTTGTAAATAATATTTTACTGGAACAAGTCATGCCTATTCCTTTACTCATTAGTAATAAATATTTACTCATTGGCTATGACAGCATTCACATTACAAAAGCAGTTGAATAGTTATGACCACGATTATGTAATGCACAAAGACTAAAACATTTAATTTAAGGTCCTTTAGAGAAGCTGCTTGCTGACCCCTGCTCTAGACTTGAACATGAATCCCAAATTGTTACAATCTGTCTTAAATTAGTATTACCGGTCCATGGACAAGGCAAGGTTTTCAGAACATTTGAATACCATTTCTCTTCTCTTCTTGTATTATTTTTATCATGTGTTTTATTTCTATACATATTTGGAGCTTCAAAAAATGTTATAATTACTACCTAACATAAGCACTCATTAAATTTACATAAATAATTACACTTCTGGTCATCTTTTCTTTCCTCCCTACATTACTGTGGTATCTAGGACCATTTCTCTTATAAGAACTTCCTTTAGTATTTATCTTATTGTCGGTCTACTGGTGATATTCTTCCAGTTTGTTTGTGTTTTCCCTGAGTGTATCTTCCTTTGTCTTTATTTTGAATAGATATTTTTGCTGATTATATTATTCTGGATTGACAAAAATTTTCTATTAGACTTTTAAAGATGATACTTCATTATTTCTGGACTTCAGTATTTTCTGTTGTGTAATCAGCAGTTGAAATACAGTTGTCCCTTTGAAAGTGATGTGTCTTTTTCTTTGGCTGCTTTGTGTTTTGCTTCTAGCAATTTTCCTATGATGTTGCTCTGAGTGATTTTCTCTGTTTTTCATGATTGACTTTACAGAAGTTCCTGATTTGTGGTTTGATGTCTTTCATTTGTTTTGGAAAAT
>NW_024426996.1:1254045-1273501 GCF_017311325.1 Ursus maritimus | reverse complement strand
TATATATATATATATATATATATATATATAATTATATTGTCACTCCACCTGTGTCCTCAAATATGAGGTGAATCTGTTACAGTTAACAAAAATTGTGTTATTTTAAAATTCAGTTTAAAATTTTTTATTTCATTGAAATATGCAATTTACATTCAAGCACATTTAAAGCATAAATATTTATACTAAATCTAAATCTTATTACTTATTTTCTTCACATCCCATATTTTTTTAAATTAATTTTTTTAAATGTTCCATTTTTGGGTGCCTGGCTGGCTCAGTCGGAAGAGCATGTGACTCTTCATCTCAGGGTCGTGAGTTCGAGCCCCACATTGAGTGTAGAGATTACCAAAAAAATATAAATAAATAAAAATATCCCATTTCCTTTCTTTATTTGGTTTACATTTATACATGTTACACATTTTTTTGCTCTTTTATTAATAAATGCTTTCAATCAGAGTTCAACAAATATGGCCCATGGCCCAAAGTCCAGCCTGCCACCTGCTTTTGTAAATAATATTTTACTGGAACAAGTCATGCCTATTCCTTTACTCATTAGTAATAAATATTTACTCATTGGCTATGACAGCATTCACATTACAAAAGCAGTTGAATAGTTATGACCACGATTATGTAATGCACAAAGACTAAAACATTTAATTTAAGGTCCTTTAGAGAAGCTGCTTGCTGACCCCTGCTCTAGACTTGAACATGAATCCCAAATTGTTACAATCTGTCTTAAATTAGTATTACCGGTCCATGGACAAGGCAAGGTTTTCAGAACATTTGAATACCATTTCTCTTCTCTTCTTGTATTATTTTTATCATGTGTTTTATTTCTATACATATTTGGAGCTTCAAAAAATGTTATAATTACTACCTAACATAAGCACTCATTAAATTTACATAAATAATTACACTTCTGGTCATCTTTTCTTTCCTCCCTACATTACTGTGGTATCTAGGACCATTTCTCTTATAAGAACTTCCTTTAGTATTTATCTTATTGTCGGTCTACTGGTGATATTCTTCCAGTTTGTTTGTGTTTTCCCTGAGTGTATCTTCCTTTGTCTTTATTTTGAATAGATATTTTTGCTGATTATATTATTCTGGATTGACAAAAATTTTCTATTAGACTTTTAAAGATGATACTTCATTATTTCTGGACTTCAGTATTTTCTGTTGTGTAATCAGCAGTTGAAATACAGTTGTCCCTTTGAAAGTGATGTGTCTTTTTCTTTGGCTGCTTTGTGTTTTGCTTCTAGCAATTTTCCTATGATGTTGCTCTGAGTGATTTTCTCTGTTTTTCATGATTGACTTTACAGAAGTTCCTGATTTGTGGTTTGATGTCTTTCATTTGTTTTGGAAAATTCTCAACCATCATTATCTCCTCAAATATTACACCTTATCTTTCCTCTTTTTTGTCATTTCCTTGGACTCCAATGACGTCTAAAAATTTTTATCATTGTGTCCCCTCTCCTTTTTTTCTGTTATTCAGTCAGTTTTCCTATATTCTTCCCATTTGCTAAGACCTTGATCTGTAGTTAAATTTATTTAATTAATTATTAATTTCAGGTAAATTTCAAGTTTTAGGGTTTAGTATTTTTCAGCATTAAGATTTTTAAAAACTTATTTTATAGAGGTTCCATTATTATGAGAAAATTTTCCTTTATCTCTCCTTTTAAATGTATTAATTATGAATGTTTTAAGGGCCAAGTCTATAACTTAAAAAGCTAGATCAACTATGTGTGTCTTCCGATTGTCTTATGTGTGTGAGTGTGTGTGTGTGTGTGTGTGTGTGTGTGTATGTGTGTTTCTTCTCTTGGTTTTGGACATTTGTTCATATTTCTTGATAAGACTGTTAGAGTTAATTGAATCCTGGACATTACTAATGAAAAATTGTGGAAGCTGTGGTTTATAATATCTTCCAATGGATAGAATATTTCTTTAGTAAGCATACTGAGTAAGATCAGCCAACCTTGGCTAGTTAAGACTAGTGTATTTCCAATTTGCATTTAGTTAAAGGGAACAGCTTTTCTGGATTGTGAATGGAAAGCCTGAGGTGTTTCCATTGGCTTCTTCTCTTTGGCAGGCCCTGAACTCTAATTTTTGTCTCCTCAGCACTTGAAGACCACAAGAATCCCTCCTTAATTTTTTGCCACTTAGCAGCCACTTTCTGCTTGGTTTCCGACATAAAACTCCATGCGTTCACAAGTTAGGAATTTGCAAATGTATCTTGGGAAAATTGTGAACTGTCTGTTGGATCCATTTTTCTGTGACTTGTTTTTTTCAGAAATTACAGCTATCAATCCTAGCAGCCTTGATAATCTTGAATTTTGAATTGCCAAGTGAAACTGCTGCAAGCTTTAACCTACCTCCTGCTGTTCTACACCTATATTTTATGGTAAGAATCAGCAATTCCCAAAGAGGTTGTGTTGGCATTTTATATAGTTTCCTGCTCTCCTGCATTTCCATTGTCCTGAGGATTTGGTTCCTCACATTCAGTTTGTCTTGTTCTTCAATATCTTGAAAAAAAAATAGCCTTTCAAATATTTATTTAGATTTGCAGTTATAATTGGCTTTGGGAAGTGAGGGTGAGATGGGGTTTGGAGGAGAAGTCATAGTCTGAAACCAACTCCTGCAACAGAGCCAGAAGTGATTTTCCTACTTCAGTGATTTTTTACTTTAATTTTAAACTTCATCACTCCTGCTTTCTTGAGGTTTATTTTATTGTTCTTTTACTTACTCATTACCTTGAAAACTTTCTTTATCTGCTTGCATTCTTTCTTGTGTATTTTTTTAAGGCAATGTATTTTCTTCTGAACTTGACTTTAGCTATATATTCCACAGGTTCTGGTTTTTGCTTTGTATCCAATTCCCCTTCCCTACCCCACCATCCTGAATGTTTCGAAATTTCCCTTTGGATTTTGTATTAAACCAAAAGCATTTAAGAAAGAATTGTATTTTTTTTTTAATTTCTAGAAGCTAAAGTTTTTTTTTTCTTTTCTGGTTTTGTTACTAATTCCAACTTTATTGCATCCTAGATAATGAATACATTATATTTTGGAATTTGTTGAGGCTTCTCTCAGTTTAAGGTATGAATTTAATAAGTGTTTTCATGGTTCTTGAAAACAAAATATATTCTCTGTTACTCTTTACTTCCTTTACTGGCTTTGGGCTTTGTTTGTTCTTTTTCAGCTCCTTTAGGTGTAAAGTTAGGTTGTTTATTCGAGATTTTTCTTGTTTCTTGTGATAGGCCTGTATTGCTGTAATCTTCTCTCTTAGAACAGCTTTTGCTGATGCACCATTGTGTTTTCATTTTCACTCATCTCTCTCTTTTTTTTTTAATTTTCTCTTTGATTTCTTGGTTGACACATTCATTGCTTTAGCATGTTATTTGGCCTCCATATATTTGTGTTCTTTCCAGATTTTTTCTTGTGACTGATTTCTAAGTTCATTCTAGAGTGGTTGGAAAAGATGCATAATGTGATTTCAATCTTTTTAAATTTATTGAGACTTGTTTTGTGGCCTAATATATGATCTGTTCTGGCAAATGTTCCATGTGCACTTGAAAAGAATGTATATTCTGTTGTTTGGGAACAGAATATTCTGTATATATCTGTTAGGTCCATGTGGTTCAATGTGTCATTCAAAGCCACTATTTTCCTGTTGATTTCATGTCTGAATGCTTTCTATTCCTTTCTTCTTTTTTTACTCATGATATTTTTGTATGTATGTATCTTTATTCTTGTTCATATAGTTGAGAAATTTCACTTAGGAAGGGATTGTGATTTGATACAGATTAATGATTATTTTACATGTGATACAGAATTAACCTTTTTTTCTTCCAAATTGAGATATTTAGGCAGTGAGATATTTAGGCAGATCTTTTTGTAATGCAAATGTCTTACATCCCCCTTCTCCTATTTACCATGTGGACAGATTTTTTCTTCTTAATGGGACTTCTCTAAATAATTCTTCATTTGGCTCTATGTCCTCTGCTTTTCAAGCATATACATGTGAGGGAATTTTTTTTTTTTTTTGCCAACCTTTGCTTTTCTGTCCAACAATTGCAAACAAGAGTTGTTTGTATTCCTTGTACACCTTTTACCTTAAAAATAATATCTGCTGGATTTTTGGTGACCAACTGCCATAAATACCCTCTCTGTACTTTTTTCCTCTCCACAACATCTACCGGTTTGTGGTTTTGGGTTTTGTAGACTTATACTTTTTTTGAATCTGGATTTTGCCTGTTCCTTGCTTTTTCTGAGGGGGAACTGCTAACTTTTCATCATCACCTTCAAATTGGATGTCTGATCTACATTTTGATTTTAGATTATAAGAGCATAAAGGAAGCATAGAAAACTTAGGGTCCAAGTATTTTATTTTGCAAAAGGTGAAATTCAGGCTACAGTAAAATGGTATTCCCAAGCCAATGCCAAACCTATTATAAGTAGCAATATAAAAATCAATGCCAGATCTCTTGACTCTCAATCTAATCCTATTTCAGCCATGTGAACTATTCTACTTCAAAACTTCTAGTGAAATATGTCTCAAACCAAGTGGCTTGTTAGCAAGTTCAGAAAATATTTGTAAACCTTAGAAATGTGGACAAATTTTCTCAATAATGAAGAGATAATTTTCAACCAACGTTTCTACTATAATAAAAAATTTTGATAAAAGTCCAAATTAACTAATACTTTAATTTTAGGGATTAATTATGTAATGATCTCAGCTTTTGGAAATTATGGTGGGATTTTGTTGCTACTGAACACTATGGTGGCCAGTAGGCCAGAAATGTCTGATTCTGTGTTGCCTGCTATCACTCAGGACTTATCCGAAGTAAGTAAAAACCATGTGCACTTAATTGCTATTTGAGACTTTGCTGGAGTTACCCATGAATTTATTCTGGATATGTGCACTACCCTGTGGCTTAGAATAAAACAATTTCTCTCCCTAATCCCAAATTTTTATTTATTAATTCAGCAGTATACATTTGTGCTAGATTCAGTTTTAAGCACTGGGTGGAGAGTGATGAAAAAACAGACACTATCTCTGCCTTCATAGAGCTAACATTTGTTCTGGGAGACAGACAATAATCAGATTTATAGGTACATAGATAGATAGATGATAGGTAATTGAATATTGCCATAAAAAATGAAATGAGGGTGTAAGTGAATGTAGTTCCCGTATTTTCCTCCTGTTACTCATGCCCATGTTTGAAGAGCTCTGGAGGCTGGAGGGGAATAGTTTTAAGGATTGTAGAACTACAGACTCACTATCTACATACTAGTTCAGGTTAGAGATGGACAGTATTTCAGCACACACAGTCTACCTTATTAGCATAACATGGACTTTATATTGCCCTGTGCTTACATATTTTGAATTTTATTTCATAATGTATATGCAACTAATGAATCATCGAACTTTACATCAAAAACCAGGGATGTACTGTATGGTGACTAACATAATATAATAAAAAATATTATTATAAAAAATAATGTATTGCTGTGCTTTTAGGTCTGATTGAAGTGTCAAAGCAATAAGCCTGTTCATGAGCTACTAAAAGAGTGATGGGGATGGGAACAACATTAGATATAATGGGAAAAAGAACCTTCTGTAGTGATATTTAAGTTGAAATATAACTGATGAGAAAACGAAAGCCTGCAAAGACCCCAGGGTAGGTCATAGGAACAGCAACAGGCTTCACATGTTTGAAACTCAGAAAGGAGGATAGTGTAGCTGGTATTAAGTGGAAGACAGAGTATTGAAAGATAAGATCAGGCTAATGGGTAAAATTCAAATCATAGAGATCCTCGAAGGTATAAAAGGGCTATGGACTTTACTCTCACTATAATAGGAAGCCATTAGTGTTGTTTTTGGTTTTGGTTTTGGTTTTTTAGGCACTACAACCGATTCTAAGGCCACAGAAATGAAAATACTGCTACAATCCCTGCTCTCAATGACTTAAAACATCAACAGCTTTGGTTTATAGTATGAACTTTCATTTCTTACTGCCTCTACCTGAAACTGAATGTTTTAATTTTTCTGTGACTATATATACCTATGTGATTTAAATTATTAGAATATATAAATAAATTATTTCTTCCTCTCTGATTCCATTTTATTGGTATCTGCAATCATATTTATTTGATTCAGTTTAACTTCTTTTCTTTTATCCTAATTGCTTGGCCAATATAATTTTTATCATATTTTTAAGGGAGTTTTAACCCAGAACATTGAATAAATGATGGCTGTGACCTTCTTATATATGGTAACTTTCCCATTTTATAACTCATTCCCCTGGATGCTTATGCTGTATTTTAAATTAGACTGTGAATAAGGTACCATGCTTAGATGACTCTAATCTGTCAATAACCAATTATGTTATTTTCTGTGCCTGTATTATCCACATACCTTTATAGAAGTTTTTAACTTATCTATTGCCACATAAACAAACTACCCCAAATCTTAGTGGCTTAAAATATATTACTTCCCACTATTCTAATATCTGAGCTGGGTTTAGCTGGGTGGTTCTTCTGTTCCATGTGGTGACTGCTGATGCTTGAATGTCCACAATGGCTTCTTTACTCACATTTTTCACTCCTCAGCTGCAGGAGTGGTTGGAATAACTAGGGACTGGCTGGATATCTCTCTTTATCTACATGGTATATCCATCAGGATGGCTGGATGTTTCAAAATAGTGGCTCTGGGTTCCAAGAAAAAGCATTAAAATACCAACTCCAGTGTGCAAGCCTTATTAAACCTCTGCTTGTATTCAGCTTGTTAGTGTTCCATTGGTCAAAATCAAATGGTCAGTCCCTGAGTCATTGTGGAAAGGAACTACACAAGTGCATGAATACCAGGACTGGTGCATTAGTGGGTCACCAAAATAGTAGCTATCGTTTCCAAGAGGAAATCCTATTTAGCGTCTGATGATCACATGTTTAAATCAGAGTTAGTCTGCATTGCATGTGAATTCAATAGAACACCTGAGAATTTCTCCAGCATGTAATACGTGGCTACATGGCTACATGGCTACAATAAATGGCTGTGATTTGGGCAAAGACTAGGGAAACCATTACCATGAACACTTGATATGGTAAGTCAGGGTTCTTCTTCCTGAGGATTTTTCATTCAGTGGGTTCTGACCTTGTGAAATGGCTCAGGTTTAAGAGCTAATTTTCTTAAATATAGTTTGAACAAACTACAGATTAAACAATATCTTGTAAACTGCCTAGTTATTTTGTCCCAGGAGCTCTGTGTTCTAGTAATCATCTCCACGGATTTCTGCAGATCAACTCCCCTATTTGTCATGCCAAACTTTCTGTTAATTACAATTCTTGTGCCTATTTTGTTTCTGGTGGTTAAAGTGTTGGATGCTTATTTTGGGACCCTATCATCCCTTTACTTCCTGGGATCCTCCTTATGTAAAAACCGCAGCCTTTAGATGATAGCTGCTACAAAACTTCTTAACAATTCTGGTTCCTCTCTCAGTAACATATTCTTTGTCACTTTGATAAACAGTGTTCTCTGGGCCTCTTCATAAAACAGTCATATCATGAGTTTTCTGTCTGCTGTAATATATCATCTTTAGCAAGCTTATCTGAACTTTTAATCGCCCTTACTCTACTATTTGCTGTAGCAATTCTACTTCATGTAGTATGAGCCATCAATTTCCCCAAGCTTCACAGTTCCAACTAAGCAGTGTATTAGCACCATTTACATCTCCTGAGGCTTCAGGATGTTAAATACTATATCTCAGAAAGGTGAATCCATGTTGAAAAACCCTCCATTATTCAAATTTATGTCTCCCTTGATTTGATTCAACTCGTTCAGGATCCAGTCCTGAATCTTGCTGGCACATGTTGACTAGGTCTTCCATCTTTTGACTTATAGACCCTTTCTTCCCTTAGGGGGCCTATTCTTTTTCACCTGGTCATATTGCTGCTGGATCCTAATTATTAATCTGGTGGCCAAGAGAGAAGATGGAGATTAATAATGTGGAGAGATGAAATATCTTGTTTTCTAAGGCACAAGCTTATGCATTGTCAAGCAAGGAAGAAGTGCTAGCCTTTTTCATGGAGAAGTGGTATAATTCCTGGGCAAGGAGTTGAGAGGAATCTGAAGATTAAAATTTTTAAATGTTTTGACCCAGAGATCCAAATATCACCATCCCAAGTTTCAGGGTCCATTAATTCTCAGTCAGAGCCCTGATCTTGGCATAGCAGACTTGTTGGAATTGAGAATTTGAACTTCTCTGGAGTTCTGCTACTCATAAAATTAAGTCTTGGGTCTGATCCTTAACCTTCTCTGACCTCCAGCCACAGCGGATGAGAATCTCTTTATTCTTTATATGCTTCCCTAGGAGGCTCTTGGTCCTTCAAAATTTGTTTTATATTGATGATTAATACCCTCCACCATTTGTTTTCTTCTTTCAATGAATCAGTGGTTTTTGTTACAGCCATCCAGTTCCATAGTCCTTATCATTACTATTTTCCTCTAACCTCTCATATGTCTGAGATATTACAGCCATCAATCCATTCCTTTCCTCTGGCATCCCATCCCAGTTCACCACTGAAAAAAGTTTTAGTAGCAATTACACTGAAACCATATGCCAGGAGCTATCAATGTTAGTGATGATGTACTCAGTGCTGGAATGGGATCCAGCTCCAAATTTCATTTTAGAGTATGCTTCCTAGGCCTGCTCCTGATACCAACTGTCATAAGTTTTCTGGGAATACATATGATATTTACATATAGGAAGTTTGTTGAGAAATATTCTTAGGAACAACAAACATAATGGGTAAGGGAAGTAGGATTGGGTAAAGGAAGAAGTTGAACAAAGAAGCAGTTGCAACAGAGACCTCAAGTCCTACTTTCAGGAGTTCTTGTGCTGAATGACCCTTCAAAGATGTCCTAAATGTGTAAAAGGGTCCAGCCTTTTAATCCCACATTAAACTCCCACTGGAGCCACTGCTAGATATAGGTTGCCTTACAGGGAAGGTGAGGAACCTTCCCTGTGAGGCAATGAGGGAGCTTCTTTTTTGCAAAGGGCAATTCCTAGAGAGAACTCAGTTGTGAGCTGTCCTTAGCCAATGCTCCCAGTAGCTGGGAGATGCATGCCACAGAACTGAAGAAGTGGCTTGCAATACACCACAGCAAGCACTACTTTAGCTGATTGCCAAAGCCATATCTATTTTCAAACTGATCTCTTAGAGTAGACATCTATTTTTCGATCTACCCACATCACTTCTCTCTTCCTCCTGGGAATAACTTTCACCTTTTCTTAGGAAATTATTTCCTTCTAATCCAGTCACGTGCTCTGGATTTGTGTAGCCAACTTCTTAAATATCCTAACTCCTTCTCCAACTGTTGTTAATTGTCCCAAGGATGAGCACCTAACCTCAGCAAGATGAATTAGCATGCTCCACACCTCCCTTCCTAACTGCAAGATTAGCTCCTGAATCAATCTAGGTCAACTAAAGCCCTTCTTTATGAATTTTTATAACAGTTTTATTGAGATATAATTCACATACCATAAAACTCACCCTTTAAAATTGTATAGCTCAGTCATTATTTGTGTATTCATCCAGTTCCACAGTCAACCCCACTATCTAATTTTAGAATATTTTCATCATCCTAAGAAAAACCCATAATCTCTAGCAGTCATTCTTCATCTAAACCTTGGCAATTACTAATCTGCTTTCTAACCCTAATCCCCAATCCTTGGCAATTACTACTCTACTTTCTGTCCTTAAAGATTTGCCTATTCTGGACATTTCATGTGGTCTGGATATTACAATATGTGGTCTTTTTTGTCTGTCTTCTTTAAGTTGACATAATATTTCCATGTTGAAGTGTGTATTAGTACTTCATTCTTTTTTATTGCAGGATAATATCCCATTGTGTATCATAATGACCACATTTTTTAAATCCATTCATCAGTTGTTGGACATTTGGTTTGTTTTCACTTTTTGACTATTATGGATAATGCTGCTTTGAATACTTGTGCCTCGTGTTTTTCTAAATTTGATCCCAGAGAGATCAACTCTCAATCCTACTCAGTTTGCCTCAGCTGGGTTATGTTTTTAACCTTTTAAAAAAGCTATTCTAGAAGAAGAGAAAATAAGTGAAGCAAGAGAGAACAACCCCTTTATTTCATTTTCCCACAAAGCCCAGGTACATGTACCACTGCCCTCCCCCACAGCTTGGTTATATGATCAATTAA
Organism: Ursus maritimus; assembly: GCF_017311325.1. Lineage (NCBI taxonomy): Eukaryota > Metazoa > Chordata > Mammalia > Carnivora > Ursidae > Ursus > Ursus maritimus. The sequence goes on along the minus strand of NW_024426996.1, from coordinate 1,263,273 downwards.
AATATCTCATTTTACATAAACAGCTTTGAACTGTGTTTCTGTCATGTGCATACAAAAGAGTTCAGGTGAATACATGACTTCTGACAAAACCTTAAATAACACTACCAGCAGGGAAGCTATTTAAATCCCAAAAGTCTGAAGTCTAGAAAAACTTACAGGGGCTTCCTATTTCTACCTCCCTCATCTCTTGTGGAAATAATCTGTCTATGGAAATAAACCCTAGTCTTAGAGCACTAAACTCCAAAACTTACTTTGCCCAGAAGGTTCCCTAATGATATTTAATAATCTCTTTCATTTTAGGCTTAAAAATGTGTTTAACACCTTTATTTATGGTTTGATTCTATATGGATTAAATTGTCATTCGTTTACAATCTGTCTTCTTCATTAGACTGAAAGCTCTTTGAGGCCTGAGATTTTTCTTGTTCAGCTTTGTATTTCTAACAGTTCTCATGGAAATGTATTCAACAAATACTTATTAGTCATCTGTTCTATACAAGACACTATGATAGGCCTGGGGTTAGAAAAATGAATAAGATCCTGTGAGAAGTTTACATTTTATTATAGGAAGTCTATATTTATATCAGTAAGAATAAACTATGTAACTCTTGTTATGGTAAAAAATTAAGTACAGGGGACATAAGAAGATGGAGCCAATTCTACTCAGATCATTGAATCTTAGATTTATAGGCAAATCCACTCTTAAACTCAAGGAGGAAATCCTCTTTCGATTCTGACAAAGTATGCAATGGTTAAGCAAGTGTTAATCTGCACTGTACGTGAGTTCACTAACTAGCCCATTTCAGATTCACAGAGGAGCCACAAGTCTCATACTCATCTGTATTGTGATTTCTAGTTCATTTGGACACATCTCAGATGGTGGAGCTTTTCTCCCTTTACTGTCTGAATAGGAATTAGATAGGTAGGCCTCCTTCTGAGAACTGGAAGGATCCTAGGAGACTATTAGACCATTCTCATTGGTTATGTTTATTTGGGAGGGGACTACCCAAACCCTTGCATAATAAGTATTTCTGCAAAGGGTGAAAAAAATGACACACTTCTCTCACATGTAGCTTCTTTCTTTCTTCTTTAAGGTTATGTTTCTCATTAAAAAAAAAGAAAACGAAAAAAAAAGAAGTGGTGGGCCAGATAGAAATGGCTATCTATCAGTTGGTCACTGAAATCATATCCCTTCTTATTAAGTGCAAAATGTATGAAAGGGGAAACTATCAATACAGTTGGTGTGTGTCCACTTCAATCAGAATTTTAAGAAAAGAAGACTGAAAAAAAATCTCTTTTTTAAGGCTATTATAGTAATGAATAAGTTATAGTAAAGATTTAGAAAGTAAAGTGATTATCTCTATACTATAATAGTTTCACTGATCTATTATAATTTTCTTAATTGTTTGTTTTATTGTAAGTTGAAGTTACCTTGTGAAAATAGTTTTAGTGTTCCAAGGGGCACTTTTCCTGAATTAAGACTACTTTAGAGATTTTATTTTAGTTACTTTAAATTGGTTAGGTGTAGGGATAATTGAATCTCAGGGAGGGTTTTTCTTACTGTAAGGCTAGGCCAACTTCCCCATGCCCTTCTCTAATCTGCTAAACATCCCATATAACCCATTACCTACTCTATAATATTATTCCTTCTCTATTATAATGGAATACTCTCCTACAATTATTCTGTTACTATTACTATTATTTGACTTACGGGAAACACTCCAAGCATAAAAATCATGGTCATGACACATAGGAGATATTCAACACATAATTGCTGAGTGCCTAGATAATAATCCATTATAATTGTTTTGAATATTCACCTTTTTTTCAAATTCCTTAGTGCAATTTCATGGCAACAATTCATTGTGTCTATAAAACAAAATTCTTTAATTTTTAAGTTGAATTTTTATTAATCCTGCCTGTTAATTATTATACTATTAAGGTCTCTTCATGAATTATATATTTTAAATGTCCATTACATATCATTATGAGAATATTATACACATAGAAGATGCTCAGTAAATATTTATAGAATTAAAAATAGCTTTTCTTTTTAATCTTAAATTTTTAAATTTTTCATCTTCTATTTGGTTACTCTTCAATACTAATTTCAGTCTTCCAAAATAAAAGGCACATTTTTTTTATCAGTGGGAAACAAATGTAGGAAAATTTATACAAAATACTTTTAGTAGCACAGGATTAAATATATTTCTTAGATTTCTCAGTTTTTCAGAGTGCTTTCCTACTCACATCTCTAGCCATTTGACAAATTCAATATACCTTTTACTTTCTGTTTTTTGGCTATTTAGGCTACCTCCTAGGAGGTAGCTATGTTCATGCCTTAAACTCCTCTCTCTGTTGCAATATAATTTTAAATGTTCCTCTCCTATGTACATTTGACCTAGACTCACAGAGAAATCACCCCTGCCTTCTCTTTTCTTCAAAAGTATACATGGTTTTGATTCCAGGAGATCTTCATGAAGAAATATTTTTCATTGATCCTTAAAGGGTTCTTGGACCCAATTCCAACGTGTATGTGAGTGTGTATGTGTGTGTGTGTGTGTGTGTGTGTGTGTGTGTAGAGGTTTTCCCACGCCAACAAATAATTTTCAGACACCAGCAGGGTGTCTGAGAATTCAACTAAATTCTGACACTATTTACCTGGAGATAACATGAGATTCCACTTCAGGATCCTCCACTTCAGATGCTAGTCACAAACCGAGGTTGTTACCTGTGCTTCTGACTGACTGGTTCAGAGGTTCCCATGACCCTCTCCGGGGGTTCAATTAATTTCCTAGAATGGTTCACAGAATTCAGAAACATTTTCTTAGTATATCACCAGTTTATTGTAAAAGAATAAAAATCCAGAATAGCCACATGAAAGAGATGGATAGGGAAGGTGTGTGGGAAGGGGCACAGAGCCTCCAAGCTCTCACCAGATGTGCCACTCTCCCAGCACCTCCAAGTGTTCACCAACCTGTGAGTTCTCTGAACCCAGTTCTTTCAGGTTTTTATGGAGGCTTCATTACATAGGCGTGATTGATTAAATCATAGGCCAACAAATTTGGCCCCCACTCCTTCCCTCCCTAAAAGTTCCAACCTTCTAATCACTTGGTTGGTTTTCCTGGAAAACAGCCCCATCCTTGGGTGCTTAAGAAAATGACCTAATTAACATAACAAAACATACTTTGTATCACTGTCAATGCTCAGAAAATTCCAAGGGCTTTGGGAGCTGTGGACACAGACCAAATAAATATGAGAAGTGTATAATTGGTCATCCGAACAATCAAATATATATTTCTTATAAATTACAATATCACAGATCCCAGTAAAGATGGCCTGAGATTTCCCCTAGCATTCCTCAAAGGCTTGGGATGCATGACCTTTATATGAGGTCTTGCAACAGAATGTAGAGCCTGTGCCATTGAGAACCCCTGTCCTAAAATCTCATAGATACTCAGTAAGGCAGCAGAAGTCCTCCGTATGTGTCCTCATAAAAAGAGGGATTGGTACCACACAACTGGTCTCTCAGAAGGTAGGGCATGAACTCTAAACTACCCACAGGACAGAAGCAAAAATAATTCTCAAAATATCTGCAGGAGATACTATTCTCTTGGTATTGGTTTCATATTACAAACATTTCTGTTATTTGCTTTTGGAGAATGAAGACTTAATTTTTTGTAAGAATTCTCACCACAAAATGTCACTTTCTGTTCTTATTCCCTTTTCTTTTAGCTCTTTATAGACTCTATTATGCTAAATGCTTTTTCTTCTCTGAATGATTGTTTCAGACACTGACTGCAATGACTTGCTTATAATGTCATAGTCCAAGATGATCTGGACTTCAGAAGGAAACTTAAGTTCACTTGCTTCAAATAAATGTCCTCATTTTCTTCTCTTCTAAACTGTTCCCAGGCTGCTCACTACCCTATGAAATTATGAAGTAGATGTGGAAAATAATTTCTATATTCTCTTCCAATTCTTGGATTGTGTCAAGGGGGCACACTTCTTAGAACCTGCCCTAAGCACAGTAATAGCTAGTTAACACCACTGGCTAGAAACATTATCTTTGCTTCTCTTTCTGTTGAAATTTTTCTCCAACCACTTCCTGTTATTGTCTTCTTGTTCCAAACACTCCCAATTTCAATTTTTCTTTAATATGATTGATTTACAATGGAAACTGCCCCAACAATCACATTGCTTACAAGAATATTCTTGATCCATCTGATGGTCCAAAGGTATATTTCAATTACTATAGAACCATTTAATATTACTTTATCTTACACAATTCTCCACAAAAACTGAAGCAGAATGTCTAGGAAGGGCTGAACCTTTCATCATTATATGTTCAGTGCCTGGCACTGTGTCTTGCATATGGTAGGCACTTACTAAACTCTTTTTGAATGAATTAATAAATGAATAATGAAAACCTGAGGAGTAATGTCTCTTTTTATCAAAGGAGGAATGAGAAACGAAGTTAACTGATTCAGATATTGAGAGAACCACAGTGTGTTAGATGCTAAGGAGAACATCAATATAAATTGGGCAGAGAGTGGGGCTGAAACCCTAATCTAATCAAGGGTAGAAATAGAAGCAAATTACCAGAGTTCACAAAGACAGCCAAACAAACAAAAAGAAAAATGGAGAATTTTAGATTTCTTGACATTTCAAACATTATAGATTTTTGGGTGTTAAAATTCAGATATACTGAGCAGGCTCCCTGAGAGTAAACTCACTCTCACTGTTAGCACATGCAGGAGTATGGAAGGGGGGCAGAGTCAGCTAGAGTGTAAGCAGAAAACTCAGTTCCACAAATCATCCTTAGCTGAATTGAAAAGAGAAGATTCAGCACATCTCCTGAATCACTAGAGAACAGAAGCAAGTACACAATTCAAACAGCCCCATAGGAAGGAATATCAAACAGCTACCACAACCACCAATGGACAATGAAATACTGTTCCACATGGACTTAGCAAATTAATGCTAAAAGGAACTGAATATTCCTTTTTATTACTGTTCATCCCATGTCTTTTATTTATTTATATATTTTTATTGAGGTATAGTTCACATACAATAATAGTTCTAGGTGCACAGCATAATGATTTGACAATTATATGTATGATGACGTGCTCATCACAATGTTTAATTACTATCTATCACCAAAAAAAGCTGTAACAGTATTATTGACTATATTTCCTAGGCTGTACTTTTCATCCCTGACTTATTAATGTTTTTTTAGAGAAAGAGAGAGAATCTTAGGTAGGCTCTTAACTGACTGAGCCACCGAGGCTCCCCTTGACTTACTAATTTTTGACTGAAAGTATGTACCTCTTAATCCCCTTCATCTATGTCACCTATTATTCCCCACCCCCTCTGGCAATCATCAGTTTCTTCTCTGTATTTGTGAATTTATTTCTAAGTTTTTATTGTTGTTATTGTTGTTGGTTTGTTTTTTAGATTCATATAAGTGAAAACATATGGTATTTGTCTTTTTCTGTCTGACTTAGTTCACCTAGCGCAATATCCTTCAGGTCCATCCATATTGTTGCAAATAACAAGATTTCATTCTTTCTTATGGTTGAGTAAGATTTTATATATATATATATATCACATCTTCTTTATCCATTCGTCTATGGACAGACACTTAGGTGGCTTTCATGTCTTAGCTATTGTCAATAATACTGCAATAAACATAGGGGTACATATATCTTTTTGAATTAGTGTTTTTGTTTTCTTCAGGTAAATATCCAGAAGTGAAATTAGTGGATCACATGGTAATCCTATTTTTAATTTTTTGAGGAACCTCCATATTGTTTCCCATAGTGACTGTACCAACTTACATTGCCACCAACAGTGCATAAGTGTCCCCTTTTCTCCACATCTTCATCAACACTTGTTAGTTCTTTTTTATAATAGCCATTCTGACTGTGGTCAGGTGGTATCTCATTGTGGTTGATTTGCATTTCCCTGATGATTAGTGATGTTGAGCAGCTTTTCATGTGTCTGTTGCCCATTTCTATGTATTCTTTTGAAAAATGCCTATTCGGGTCCTCTACCCGTGTTTTAATTGGATTGTTTGGTGTTCTTTATGTATTTTGGATATTAACCCCTTATCAGATACATCATTTGCAAATATGTTCTCCCATTCAATAGGTTGCCTTCCTGTTTTGTTGATGATTTCCTTCACTGTACAAAAATTTTTTAGTTTAGTGTAGTCCCAATAGTTTATTTTTGCTTTTGTTTTCCTTGACTGGGGAGACATAGCCAGAAAAATATTGTTAAAGTCAATGTCCAGGAGATTACCACCTGTATTTTTTTAAGGAGATTGGTTCATGGTTTCAGGTCTCACATTGAGGTTTGTAATGCATTTTGAGTTTATTTTTGTGTAAGGTATAAGAAAGTGGTCCAATTTCATTCTTTTGCATTTTTGCATGTACCTGTCCAGTTTTTCCAGCCTTACTTATTGAAAAGACTCTCTTTTCCCCCTCTATATTCTTGCCTCCTTCATTATAGAGTAATTTACCATATAATCATGCATTTATTTCTACTCTGTGCCATTGATGTATGTGTCTATTTTTGTGCCAGTACCATACTGTTTTGATTACTGCAGCTCTGTAGTATAGTTTGCAATCTGGGATTATGATACCTTCAGCTTTGTTATTTTTTGAGATTGCTTTGACTTTTTGGGGTCTTTTATGGTTCCATATAAATTTTAGAGTTATTTTTCCTAGTTCTGTGAAAAATGTTGTTGATATTTTGATAGAGATTGTATTAAATCTGTGGATTGCTTTAGGTAGTATAGACATTTCAACAATATTCTTCTAATTCAAGAGCATGGTATAACTTTACATTTATTTGTGTCTTCTTCAATTTCTTTCATCAATTTTTTGTAGTTTGGAGTCTAAGTCTTTCATATCCTTGGTTAAGTTTATTCCTAGGCATTTTGTTCTTTACTCAATTTTAAATGGGGTAACTGTTTTCTTAATTTCCCTTTTGGTTAGTTCATGATTAGTGTATAGAAATGCAACAAATTTCTGTATGTTACTTTTGTATCCTATGATTTGACTGAATAGTTTTTTTGGTGGACTCAGGCTTTTCTGTCTATAGTACTATGTTATCTGCAAATAGTGACAGTTTAACTTTTTCTTTACCAATATGGATGCCTCATTTCTTTTTCTTTTCTAACAGCTGTGGCTAGTCCTTCTAGAACTGTGTTGAATAAAATTGGTGAGAGTGGAAATCTGTCTTATTCTTGATTTTAGAAGAAAACCTTTCAGCTTTTCACCAGTAAGCATGATATTAGTTATTGGTTTGTCATATACGGGTTTTATTATGTTGAGGTATGTTCCCTCTAAATCCACTTTGTTAAGAATTTTTATCATAAATGTATATTGAATTTTGTCAAATGCCTTTTCTGCATCTATTCAGATGCTCATGTGATTTTATCCTTTATTTTGTTAATATTGTTATCACATTGATTGATTTGTGGGTATTGAACCATCCTTGCACCCCTGGAATAAATTCTGCTTGATTACAGTGAATGATCCTTTTAACATATTGAATTCAATTTGCTAATATTTTATTGAGGATGCTTGCCTCTATCAGTGATATTGGCCTGAAATCTCCTTTTTCTTTTTTTTTTTTTTTTTTGTAGTGTCTTTTCTGGTTTTAATATCAGGCTAACATTAGCTTCATAGAAAGAATTTGTAAGCTTTCCTTCCTCTTCTTGCTTTTGGAATAGTTTGAGAAGGATAGATATTAACTTTTCTTTAATGTTTGAAAGATTTTATCTATGAAGCCATTTGTCCTGGACTTTTTTGGGAGTTTTTAAATTATCAATTCAATTCAGTTACTAATAATCAGTCTGTTCAGATGTTCAATTTCTTCCTGACTCAGTCTTAAAAGATTGTATGTTTCTAGGAATTTATTCATTTCTTCTAGGTTGTCCAACTTAATGGCATAATTTTTCATAGTGAAAAATTCTCATACTTTTTAAAAAATTTACAATGTCAGTTAACTCCTCCTCTCTCATTTATGACTGTATTTATTTGATTCCTTTCTCTCTTCATCTTGATGAATCTATCAAAAGGTTTATAAATTTTGTTTATCTTTTCAAAGAACCAGGTGTTAGTTTCATTGACCTTTTTCTATTATTTTAGTCTCTACTCCCTTTATTTCCACTGTGTTCTTTATTATTTACTTTCTTTTACTAACTTTGGGCTTTGCTTTGCTTTTCCTGGTTCCTTTAGACGCAAAGTTATATTGTTTAAGATTTTTCTTATTTCTTGTGGTAGGACTATATTGCTATAACATTCCCTTTTAGAATTACTTTTCCTGCATCCTAAAGATTTTGAACCATTGTGTTTCCATTTTAATTTGTCTCAGGTATTTTTTATTTTCTCTTTAATTCCTTTCTTGACCCATTTGTTGTTTAGTAGCATGTTGCTTAACTTCCATATGCTTGTGTTTTTCTGTTTTTTTTTCTTGTAATTGATTTCTAGTTTCATACTGTTGTGGTTAAAAAAGATGCATAATATGATTTCAATATTCTTAAATTTATTAATAATTATTTTGTGGCCTAACATGTGATCTATCCTGGAGAATATTCCATGTGCACTTGAAACAAATGTGTATTTTTTCTGTGATTATTCTTTAATATATGTTTATTTAGAAGAATATACAGTTTTTTATTAATGAATTTCCCCAAACACTCAATTTATCACAACTTGGTATGTTAGTTTCCTATTGTTCCTATAACAAATTACTACAAATTTAGTGGCTTAAAATAACACAAATTTATTATCTTACAGTTTGGAAGTCAGAAGTTCAAAATCAGTCTTACCTAGGTAAAACCCAAGTGTCCGCAGTGCTGGTTCCTTCTGAAGGCTCTGCAGGGAACCCATTTCCTTTGCCTTTTCCATCTTTTGGAGGCTGCCTGCATTTTTTCATTTGTGTTCCCCTCTCCATATTCAAAGCACATTACTCCAATCTCTGTTTCTTCACTATGTCTCGTCTCTGACTTTTCTGCCTCCATCTTATAAGTACCCTTGTGATTATATTGGGCCCACCTGGAGAATCCATGATACTCTTCCCATCCCAAGATCCTTAACTCGGTCCAGACTTCCTTGGAATGTAAGGTAACATATACGTAGGTTCTGGGGATTAAACTGTGAACATCTTCAGGGAGACCATTACACAGTTAGATTAGTATTAAGTAACTAAGTTAAACAT